>NC_083763.1:3112191-3152191 GCF_963514075.1 Conger conger | reverse complement strand
TGATCCTCTACTGCTCTCAATCAGCACCTCCCATGATCCTCTGCTCCTCTTAACCCTTTACACACAGCACCTCCCATGATCCTCTGCTCCTCTTAACCCTGTACATACAGCACCTCCCATGATCCTCTGCTCCTCTTAACCCTGTACATACAGCACCTCCCATGATCCTCTGCTCCTCTTAACCCTGTACATACAGCACCTCCCATGATCCTCTGCTCCTCTTAACCCTGTACATACAGCACCTCCCATGATCCTCTGCTCCTCTTAACCCTGTACATACAGCACCTCCCATGATCCTCTGCTCCTCTTAACCCTTTACATACAGCACCTCCCATGATCCTCTGCTCCTCTTAACCCTGTACATACAGCACCTCCCATGATCCTCTGCTCCTCATAACCCTGTACATACAGCACCTCCCATGATCCTCTACTGCTCTCAATCAGCACCTCCCATGATCCTCTGCTCCCGTTAACCCTTTACATACAGCACCTCCCATGATCCTCTGCTCCTCTTAACCCAGTACATACAGCACCTCCCATGATCCTCTACTGCTCTCAATCAGCACCTCCCATGATCCTCTGCTCCTCTTAACCCTGTACATACAGCACCTCCCACGATCCTCTGCTCCTCTTAACATTTTAAAGCAAGGGTGGGAACCTTTAATTAAACTTAATAACTTCTATTTAAATCAAAGCAAACCAAAATGTATTTGTTTATCGAATTTCACAAACAGCTGTCGCAACGTGCTTGACCGAGAACTCAGGCCTAAACCCCCACGAGAGCAAGCCTTGGACAACAGAGGCAAGGAAAAACTCCCTCATCAACCCGATCGCTTTTATGAGCTAGAATATGAATGACATTTACTGATTAGCTCATGAATAGAGCTTGGTGCATGGGAACAGAAAACCAGGAGCCAGGGATCTCCAGGAGTTTTCCGCTGCTGTGTTATAGGAACATCTTTATTCCTCTCCGGGAGCAGAACCACACAACGAGGAGACGCACGAGAAACCCCCAACTCCGTCCTCTCTCGTCACAGGGCTTACCGTCAAACGCACACTCGAATAAAATGTTAATTCATGTATTAGTAAAACTGCTACAGTGTTGCCAGGGCGACGGTCACGCGCGGTCAGACGTGGGAGTTGAGGGCAACGGCTCTGCCAGCTGAGGGGACCACAGAATAACAGGCTATAAAACGTCCGGGAAGCGCAGCGACTCCACACAAACACGCTGAGCGTGCATTTACTGCGCGTAAAAAGAGTTTCCGTTCTCCGCTCAGCAGAGGACTACACACAGAGGACATTACACACTCTGTTATACTGGTATCTCCATCCATCACCTTCATCTCACACGCCTGCCTCCGTCCTCACACGGTTCTTACCATAACTCTTCGCCTCGCTCGCAGTTTATGACTTGCCGCAAACTTTACTGACTTAGCTTAAATTCACCCTGTGAACTAACGATGTTCTCGGCCTTATCTGACCCGTGTTCTGTAGTTGCACAATGACCGGTTCGTTATGCTCTGAATGTACGTCACTTTGGATAAAAGCGTCGGAAAAAAGGTAAGTGTAATGTGACCTGGAGAGTGGGGTAGTGCGGGTACTTGCCAGTGTTTGGGGGTGACCTGACTCAGGCTGATGACCTCATCCAGGATCTCGTTCTTGGCCTTCTCGAACAGCTCATTCTACCGGAAGAGAAACAGAAACAAACTCGGGTCACACCTGGCCTCAGTCGCCCAAACTCAAGTCCAAAATCGGCCCTCACTGTCACTCTCAAAGACAACACATTCATTACTCTTTAACTTTCCACGTAAAGCATTTCTTTCTAAGGTAGAACACAGGGGCAGTGTGTTGCCCAGTGGCGAAGCTGCATGACTTGACCTGGAAGGCTGGTGGTTCAAGCCCCATTGCAGCCACAATAGGATCCGCACAGCAGTTGGGCCCTTAACCCCACACTGCTCCAGGGCGGACTGCCCCCTGCTTAGCCTAATCAACTGGAACTGTATGTGACACACTTCGTGAACACATGTTTTATGTCTTATAAGTTCAAAGCCTTATCTTTATTGAACAGGCTGTTAAGGGTTTACAGTATTAGCAACCGTTCATATAGGGCCACAAATCCATTATGAGCTGACTTTAATCTGCTTATAAAATTAATCTTATCAACAGAGAATTACAGATAAGAGAAATTCAGTGATTAAGCGAAGAAGCTCATATGAAATCCACCGACTCTGATAGCCTGTCAGGAACAGGGTGTCCCAGCCCAGTTTTAGGGGAGCGTAGGCACCCCAGGGCATCGTGGGACTGTCGCACTACAGAGTTTCCACCATCAGCCCCTGACTCCCTCCCATCTACCCCATTCCCTGTCCTATCCACCCCTACCCCATTCTATTACCCCCCCAGACCACCTCCATCTGCCCCTGGGCCCCGTCTCCCCCTGCCGGTGCTCACCCTGTCCAGCTCACGCAGTCGAGGGTAGTTGTTCTTCCACTCCGTCTCCAGGTTAAACCGAGAGGCTGATCACCACACAGGCAGAGAGAGAGAGAGAGAGAGAGAGAGAGAGATCACCACAGGCAGAGAGAGAGAGAGAGAGATCACCACACAGGCAGAGAGAGAGAGAGATCACCACACAGGGAGAGAGAGAGAGCAGACAGAAATCAGGCTTTAACATGTTAACATTTATTACTGTAGAACAGTACAAGCTGTAAGCTCTCCAGTAGTCCACAAAAACCACAACGGTGAAGAAACCATTATTGGATGATTTGAAAACAGATCCCAGAAACAGGGACTATGATCCTAGAACAGCCGTAACCCAGCAGCAGGCATCATGATTCTACAGAGCTCTGATAGGGGGCTGTGGCCCATTCTGCCTCATGGACCCCCCCCCCTCGGTGAGATCAGCAGCCCGGCGTGTGGATGGACGTGGGCGGGGTTACGGCAGGCGTGCGGTGGGAGGGAGGCGGGGTTACAATCGATCCCACTCAGCGCGCGTCTCCAGTCAGCAGAACCCTCGGCAGAACCCACCGGACCCCCGCCCCCACGGTCCGGCACACTCAGCTGACCCCCCCCCATGGTGACGGCACACTCCCCATGGCAGCACACTCAGGACCCCTCCTCCTCCCTATGGCAGCACACTCGGCGGAGGTTACGGTAATTGCCCGGTTATCCGTCTCCCCCGCGGGCCGCTGACGGCCGTTTCACACGCAGCGAATCGATGAGCAACACAAAGGGAGCGGAGAGCAGCCGGGAGGATCCATTAATCTGCCTGCAGGACCGGGGAACGGGGGGGGGGGGCCGGGGGGGGGGGGGGGGAGTTCAGCTCCTCTGTAATTGCAGGAGAGATTTGGGCTGCGCAGGGGAGAGAGGCGCTCAGGGTGGCCTGAGAGAAACCACACACAGCACAGCTAAACTTAGGAGACAGTTCAGCTGAGCTCAGGCAAGAGATGACCTCAGCGAGGTGAGAGAAGAGCGGAACTCAGGAGACGGAGCTAAAATGAGGTAAGCCCAGGGGTAAGATTAGCTAAACGTGAACATTCTGCGATTTCAGTCGAGCGACACTCACTGACCTTTTCTGATGTCAAACTCGGACACCTCCCCCCCCACCTTCCCTACCCTACTAGTCCCCCCCCAACTTGGCGTCGGCCCCCCCTCCCTGCCCCCCCCCCCCCCCGCACACCTTTGAAGGCGTCGGCCTGCTGCTCCACGGACTCGCGCACCATCTTCCAGAAGCAGTCGGACACGGCCAGGCTCAGGTTCTTGGTGGTCACCTGGTGGGCCTTCAGCATGCCGTTCCTGTGGGGGTGCGGGGGGGGGAGATTAGAGCTTAGGCGACCAATCATAGCAGCCCACATGAACGCCAGGCTGGGGCAACCAATCGGAGCACCCCACACAAACGCCAGGCTGGGGGCAACCAATCGGAGCGCCCCACACAAACGCCAGGCTGGGGGCAACCAATCAGAGCGCCCCACACAAACACAAACACCCACGCCAGGGCGTGGGAGGACGTACTTGAGCAGCTTGGAGTTCTGGAAGAAGTCCTCCTCGTAGTCTTTGATGGAGTCGATGCTCTCGTTGCTGCTGCCTGAATGGAGACAGAGTTTGTCTCCTCAGGAGTGTCTCAGAGACAAAATCCTCCATCTCTGAGGGTATCCGTCACCCCAGAGCTCTGCGCACATAGCTCCGTGGCTAATAAACCACTTTAAACACTGTATACCCGCACATAACAACCACACTTAAGAACATAAATCGTCTCAATCTACTACTACTTCTTATAATCATTATTATTATTTTTACCTTTTCCAGTCACCACAGCAAAGTATCCCAGGGCCTTCATGGGAAACAGCTTCCCCTCCACAATCTGCTGAATCTGTACAGAATAAAGACGTGCGTTTCAGCGATTACACACAATAAGGGCACACAACCCTCACCACTGCGTGAGTTCAGTTCGCACAACGAGGGGGTATAAATGGAAATTGGCAAAGGGTAAATTCCACACAGATATTAGGAAGTATTTTTTCCACAGAGAGTGGTCACTGTGTGGAATAGCTTGCCAGGTTATGTAGTGGAGGCAGAAACTGGGGGGTTTTCAAGACCAGGCTTGATACTGTGCAAGATGCTATTTAGCTTTCAGGCACTAAGCAGTAGGTACACTTGGGGGGAGGAAAAGGTGAGCATTCCTGGGCAGATCTTGTGGCCATCATTACATTGTGTCAGGCTGGGTTTCACTGTTAAACGTGGTGAAAGTGCGCCCCCTGGTGGACTCACCCTGCCGGGGCTGGCCAGGTTCTTCTCGGCCAGGTCCACCTTGGTCAGAACAAAGATGGTCCTCTTGCCCTGAGGGTCCATCTGACTCACCAGGTCTGTGACAATGCTGCGCTCAGCGTCTACAGAGCCGTCTGAGAGAGGAGAGAGCCTGTTATACACACAATTATCTCACTCACTCACACACTCACACTCTCACACACACACACACTCACACACACACACACACTCACACACACTCACACACACACACACACTCACACTCACACTCACACTCTCTCACACACACACTCACACTCACACTCACACTCACACTCACACTCACACTCACACTCACACTCACACTCACACTCTCACACACACACACAGGCTCACACACACACACACACAGGCTCACACACACACTCACACAGGCTCACACACACACACACACACACTCACACTCACACTCTCACACACACACACAGGCTCACACACACACTCACACAGGCTCACTCACACTCACACTCACACTCACACTCACACTCACACTCACACTCACACTCACACTCACACTCACACTCACACTCACACACACACACACAGGCTCACACACACACTCACACACACACACACACAGGCTCACACACACACTCACACACACACACACACACACACACACACACAGGCTCACACACACACACACACACACACACACACACACAGGCTCACACACACACACACACTCACACACACACACACACACAGGCTCACACACACACTCACACACACACACACACACACACACACACACTCACAGGCTCACACACACACAGGCTCACACACACACACACACACACACACACACACACACACACAATCACAGACTCACACACTCACCCTGAATGCAGAGGATGATGGCGTTGGGGTTCTGCATGTAGGCTTTGCTCATGCTGAAGATCGTCTCCTTCGTGTCAGCCGCCATTCCCGTCGTCACCGTCTGAAAGACACGCCATCCGCTTTCAAAACACAGCCCAGATCAACTCTGCCTTCAGTAAGCACTCATTTCTGACTGTTGCCAGTATGATATGCGAACAGCACATTTTGCTGAACTGTTATTTGCGTGCGTGTTTCTACCATCTGAATTAAGTGACACCTACAGCTGAAATGTGATTGGTCAAGGCTGTGACACGCTGCCGTGTGATTGGCTGAAGTGGTTGCACTCACGCTGATGACTCCAGGCAGATCCACCAGCACCATCCTCTGTATTCCCGGGCCCTTCACGCTCAGGGAGATGGTCTGAGACAGAGACACACACACACACACACACACACACACACACACACACACACACACACACACACACAGTCAGCAGCCTGTTCAGCGTTATCTGAGAGGAGAGCTCCACAGCCGATGGCGGAAAGGTCCGGAAGTGGTGTCTCACCTCGGGGCTGACGGTCTGCCCCTCCTTCACGCTCTTACGCATGCGCAGCTCGATCTCGTGCCGCAGGGCAGCCAGCTGCACCGGAGAGAGAGAAACTGAAGCAGCGCCGCCATGACAACCCACTACAACTAGCACTCGCTAATGCTACTGCCGCTAGTGCTAATGCTACTGCCGCTAATGCTAGCGCTAATGCGGCCCCACCTAACACATACTAATGCTACTGCCGCTAATGCTAGTGCTAATGCTACTGCCGCTAATGCTAGCGCTAATGCGGCCCCACCTAACACATACTAATGCTACTGCCGCTAATGCTAGTGCTAGTGCCAATGCTACTGCCGCTAATGCTAGTGCTAATGCGGCCCCACCTAACACATACTAATGCTACTGCCGCTAATGCTAGTGCTAGTGCTACTGCCGCTAATGCTAGTGCTAATGCTACTGCCGCTAATGCTAGTACTAACATTACTGCAGTCCCACCTAACACACACTAATGCTACTGCCGCTAATGCTAGTGCTAATGCTACTGCCGCTAATGTTCGTGCTAATGCTAATGTGGTCCCAACAACATTATAAACAATATGGAAAGGTCTGCTAATGCTAGTGTTAATGCTACTGAAGCTAAGTGCTAATGCTACTGTGGTCCCAACAACATTACGCACAGCACGGAGAGGTCTGCTAATGCTAACGCTGACGTTAACGCACGACGTGACTTACGTCCTCCTCCTTGCTCAGGTCGAACTCACGGCTGCTGTCCTTGAACATAGCGACGTGATGCGGGCCTTCACTGAGGGTCACCTGGGAGGACACGCCCGACAGGTGAGTCACACCCCCACTCCCACTCCCAGCGGCCATTTTACCCCCCCCCACAATCTATGTCCAAGAAAGTTATCTACCACCCCCAAATCTGAGCAGGTGCCACAGCTATTCATTCGGGGTCGAGGATCAGATGGCCTGTGGATGCCGTGCACTTGACATGCTGACTAATAATTAAATGAATAAATAGAATAGTGGATAGTGGAATTCCTCCAGGCTGAGTAGGTTCTGAAGGGTGGGGCGAGGGAGAGGGCGGGTCCGTTTCCTCACCTTGACAGGTGAGCGGGTCATCATCTCCCCGGAGCCTCGGGGAAAGATCCTGGCCTGAGCGATCATCTCCAGCACACTGGTCTTCCCCGAACTCTGATCTCCTACGACCACCACCTACAGAGACAACACGCCAATCAGCATGCTGCTACAGAGAGAACCCACCAATCAGCATGCTCCTACAGAGAGAACCCACCAATCAGGACACTCATACAGAGAGAACCGTCCAATCAGGACAACCCAACAGAGAGAAACCTCCAACCAGAAAACTCCTACAGAGAGAACCCTCCAATCAACACACAACAGACAGACATCCAACAGACAGACGTCCAATCGGCATAAAGCAAAATGGAGAAAGAACCTTGCAATCAGCGCACACTCCAACACTCCTCCAATCAGCATAGTCCAATAGTAAAAGACCTCTAATCAGTAAACACTAACCTCAACAGACACCCCTCCAATCAGCAAACACCTGAATAGAAGTAAACCTTCCAATCAGCACACATCACAGACAGCTGATCCTGGGTATTGTAGTTTGAGTGGTACTTGCCCTGGGCAGATGATCCTGGGTATTGTAGTTTGAGTCGTAGTCAGAGAGGATGTCCAGGACCTCTGAGTACAAGTCAATGAGAGACTTCTGTAGAGAGGAAGAGAGAAGCATCTGAGACTGACACTACTGTATTACAGTGTGTGCGTGTGTGTGTGTGTGTGTGTGTGTGTGTGTGTGTGTGTGTGTGTGTGTGTGTGTGTGTGTGATGCCTGTTGGTACTTTACTGAATGACACCTTGACCTTTCTCTGGTGGATGCCTATGTGGCCTGTGACCTCACCTTGACTTTTCTCTGGTGGATGACCTGTGACCTCACCTTGACCTTTCTCTGGTGGATGACCTGTGCCCTCACCTTGACCTTTCTCTGGTGGATGACCTGTGACCTCACCTTGACCTTTCTCTGGTGGATGCCTCTGTGACCTGTGACCTCACCTTGACCTTTCTCTGGTGGATGCCCTTGTCGTCTTTCTGCAGAACCACTTTCCTCAGCTCTTTATTCTCCTTCTCCAGACGCTCCAGCATCCGCTGGTACTTCATCTGAGGAAAAACAGCACACTTTTATTCTCAAACACTACACACTACACACACATGGTACTTCATCTGAGGAAAAACAAACTTTTACTCTGACGCACTGCACAAAGAACAATTTTAATACACTGAACAGGGGAGAGCGCTTTCACTCAGACACAGAAACACTCCACATTTAATCTTTTCGTTCAGGGTGGTCAATGGTCAAATTTAGACAATTTTTGAAAACATCCTCTGTCATATTAATTCAGTAACCTGTTAAGAAAGATTGTTAAAAAGAGAATTGCAACACGATACTATCACAGAATTAAACCAAAACTGATTCAGTACTGCTTAGCCTGTTGAATTAACTCACCTGAGTCCGGAGAAGTTCTTCTTGAAGCTGGTCCACCTTCTCTTTATCTGAGGCCTATGGGAGACAGCGAGAGTGGTTATCTGTGACAGTGTGTGTGTGGGCTCTGTGAGGGACTCAGAGGGCTGTACAAGGCTCAGCTCCAGAGGAACGGCATCCTGGGTCAGTGAATCAGTGACACTGTCCAGAGAGACTCAAACCCACCGACCAACATGCAGAGAGGACACCGGTGCGAGAACCTCAAAGTTAATGCCAAAAAAAGAGGGAAAACTATGGATCAAAACAGAGAGTCATTAATCAAGGCATTCAATTTTAATCACAGTTCCGCAACCCTCCCCACAAAAAAAAGGCTTGTCCAACCCAACGGAATGACCACGCTATAACGAGACACACAGGCGATTCTCGAGGGACACAGACGTGACGGGGGACACACAGATGACACAGCTCTAGTGGACACATGGGACGCAGGGACACTGACAGAGACATGGCGGCACGTAAAGGGGTTTTCCCGTGAGGAAATTGAGAATGCATGCAGTTAGAAAGAATTCCACTCCAGTGATTCCAGCGATCCGCGTGTTAGCGGTTTATCGTGAGGGTCGCTGCCCAATTCGGATTAGAAAAACGAGCAGAAAAATCACAGAATCACGGCATCCGATGTTCCAGGCATGCCAGACGGCCCAAAGCTCATGCTTTTGTTCGGGATCGCCTCAAAGAGCATGAATGAAGGTTCACGAGCATGTCATTAAAGCCTTATGATGCCTTATAATGCCTTATAATGCCTCATTCACACTAACAGCACTTTGAGGGGGAGGGAGGGTTTTTTTAAATGAGGGCTATGGGCTATGAATGAATGATTATAAGCACAAAACTTAATCAGTAGGAGAAAATAAAAAGATACAAAATACATTGTACCAGACTCATATTTGCACAAAGTAGCACTAACCAGAGGCTAAATATGTATGCGTCAAAACTCAGGGCTATGCTAAATGCTAACCCTAAAGGAAGTGCCTACTGGAACAGGGAATTGTGGGGGGTGGGGTGGGGCTGCTTCATTTGTTCAAATCTTGAGGTCCCAGCAAATTTCTGTTAGTGTGAATTTGGCAGTGAGGTCGTATTGCCCCTGGGCCCGAGGGAGAGGGGTGGGGTGCGGATTTCTCCAGTGTTGGCCCGTGGTTTTTGGGATGGGGGGGGGGGGCTTCACCTTGCGCTTGGGCTGCGGGGGGCTGGGGGTCGGATCGGCCGTCGGGGGGGCGGCGCTGGGGCTTGGGGGCGGGGCCGGAGTCTGGGGGGGCGGGGCCGGGCGGGGCTCAGGCCTGATGCTATTGGCCGATGCCCTGAGGGCCGCCTCCTCGTGCTGCTGGATCTGCTGCTGAATTAGAATGAGCTCGCCGAGCAGACCCTGCCGGGGGGGGGGGGGGGGGAGACACACGTCAAACAGCGGCCCCCGCCCACACACAGGGAGCTCACACCCCCAACACAACCAGAGCAACATACAGGATAAACTCAATGTCCCATGAGCCTCTGGGCTCCATGAGCTAGGCCAGTGAGAGAGAGAGAGAGAGAGAGAGAGAGAGAGTGAGAGTGAGAGTGAGAGTGAGAGTGAGAGTGAGAGAGAGAGAGAGACAGAGACAGATAGAGAGAAAGTGACAGAGACAGAGACAGAGAGAGAGAGAGAGAGAGAGAGAGAGAGAGACCAAACCCTAAACCCTCTCTTCACTTCATTCTCTGAAGCCCACACTGTACTGAAGACTACAGATCCCAACACACCCAGCATCTCTCAGCAAGCATGAGGGCTCCATATTCTGCACCGCACTCTTCAGACAAGACTAATCACATCCTGAACAACAGCATTAAGCCACATGTTTCTGCCAGGGATTCAATGGAATGACATAAACGCCTCACTGACACAAGCCAGCCCGACACAAGACACAAGAAAACCTGCGACACTATCCGTACACTGATGCCATTACGGGAACGACACACAGTGGAATTGCTCCTGGATTCAGGATCATTCTGGCCTCTGTGTGGCTTGGTGTCATATCGGGAAAATTCAATATCTGATTATGAAACACTTAATGAACTATAAAAATAAAATAAAAAAAAGCTCAGTTCCGCATGTGAAATTATTCGGGAGGAAAAGCAGGCGTTCTGTGAAGGCTGAGTGGTCTCCAAGGGCAACAAGTGAAAGCTTAAACTGAAACCTCTGCTGGACAAATAAACCACCAACTCAGAATGTAAAAAAAATTAATAAAAAATAACCATATATTTTGCTGGGTTGCTTGTGATGCAAGGCATCTGTTTTTTTTCTCTTTAATACAATGGAGCAAAGCACCCTGGGATTGTTGGCTCTTTGGCCCCCTTCACTGAGGGGGACATCGACTCTTCTCAGTATGAGAAATCAGGGGTAACCAACCCTGTTCCCGGGAGATGCCATCCCTGTAGGTTTCCACCCCAACCCAAACAAAGCACACCCCATTCAACAGCTAGAGATCTTGTTCAGCTGCTTATTAGAAGAGTCAGGGGTGCCAAATTAGGGTTGGAGTGAAAACCTACAGGACCGTAGATCTCCAGGAACAGGGTTGGGCAGTCCCGTTTTAACTGACCAGTCCCTGCATTTTGAGTTGACTCTTTTCTCCAGTGGATGGTCTCATTTCAAGCAGCAGGGGGCAGCAGTGAGACACAGAAGTGCTGAAGGTTTAGTGCCGTGTAGCCCAGTTGAGCACCGAATTCAGACAGCGATGCTATTCTGCCAAAAATGGGGAAACCATCGACACACAACACTACAGCCTCTACTGTACAGGCCAAAGACCAGCCCAGCTCTGACTACGAGGTCCCTGCTCATTTTAAGCGTAAAACAGAGGAGTAACAGAGGAATGGATTTGAAATGAAAGACATGAGAGACACAGGAACACTGGTACAGGTACAGGTAGAGCTCTGCTGTCCGCATGCTGGTTTCAGAACCCAAAATCCATCCTGGATAATGCTGGGAAGAATGAGGGAGGAGGGATTAGGTAAACAGGAGCACAATTCAGTTTAGGCTCCACAAACAGCAGCCATTTCTCCATCTCATCTGCAAAGTCAATAATAAATAAACAATCACTTCTTCCTGTGAGGCTTGCTTGTGTCTCAGCCAGGAGAGACAGGTAAGGACACAGGTAAGTATCACTTATGTCTCAGCTAGGAGAGACACAGGTAAGTATCACTTATGTCTCAGCCTAGGAGAGACACAGGTAAATATCACTTATGTCTCAGCTAGGAGAGACACAGGTAAGTATCACTTATGTCTCAGCCTAGGAGAGACACAGGTAAATATCACTTATGTCTCAGCTAGGAGAGACACAGGTAAGTATCACTTGTGTCTCAGCCAGGAGAGACAGGTAAGGGCACAGGTAAGGCCGGCTTGCCCAGAAACTTGCCTTCTTGAACTGTTTGTCGCCGCCCTCCGATCCCTGGCTGTCTGTGGCGTTGAAAGTGGTCTCGCCCGTCGACTCTGAGAGAACACAGACACCGTGAGAGCTTCTCAGAAACACCACAACGTCATAATCTACTTCAACATGCAAAGATCTGCCTTCAAAACACGACGTAAAGAACGGAAAAACGCAGTTAAAGTACGTAAATATTATCTGTACATGCAGACCGCAGAGGGAGCAGGCATACACCTATTTCCAGGGACAACACCACCAGGGTCAAACTCAAAAGCTCAGAAAATGTTTATTCATTTGTATAAATAAGGCAGGAGAGTGCCTGTTTATTCTTTTTTATTATTAATAATAATAATAATAATAATAATAATACTCTAAATGGTGAAAATGATAAGTGATTTTAATTACAGTCAATTACAGTCAGACTCTGTCAAACTGCAAATCTCCCTACCTTGTTTTACAATAAGGTAGAGTATTAAGATGCTTTTCATGACAGCCAGAGAAAAAAAACAGTTATTCATCTTCCAAGCTTTTGAGCAATAATGTGGCAAAGAAATACAAATTACTAAATAAAATGGTGTCCTGGAATCCCAACAGGACTGAATCTGTGCAGGAGAGAGACCCCACAGAAGAGGTAGAATTTGAAGAAAAAGAGGAGGGAGAGAAAAAGAGAAAGATGAGAGAGAAAGAGGGAGAAATTCAGAAGAGCCAAACGCCAGTGGGCCAGAGAAAATGGAGATCAGAAATCAGAGGAGAGGCAGTGTTCATGGAAGGGATCAGGATAAAATTGTTTGTTAGAGAGCAGGAGGACAATATGACTCATATCAATGATTCATGAGAATTATCATATTACCCTAAATTACTGTCCTTTCATTGCACTTTCCAATTCCAGTAAAAACTTACAACCTTATGATAATTTGGTCAATTAGACCAAAGTGATTTGAAATGATTCAACTATTTCTACAGCCAAAAAGAGCTATTGATTTGCACACTACATTATACATATGTTCATATTGCGTGGCATACACATACTGAATCTTATTTTGAACCGTATTCCTGTACTCTACAGTAGACCTGGTGTTGACAACTAGAAGGAGATCTGCTGCACTGTAGAAACTGACACTACGGTTAACCAAACAATTTTGCCAAAACGCCAAATGAGTCCAGCCCATAACAAGGCGTCCTCTGCCTCCATGTGGGGCACCGGTGGGGGGGGGGAGGGTGAGTCGTGACTTGACCTTTGACCTCAGGGAGAGAGGTTTTGGTCGTGGGGTTTACACACCTAACAACAGACGCAGACCAGAAGCTTCTGTGACTTCACTAAGCACACCAAAACCTGCGAAGAGTCGGTGGGAGGAGGGAGGGGGGGGGGGAGGGGAGGGGGGTGGGGGCGGGGGCAGGGGAGAACAAAAATCATAAGGACGTAACAAAGGGAGGAATCGCAATGGAGACACACGGTCACACAGGAGGCACTGCCTCCCGCAGAGCGAGCTCATCAGACACAAACACGGAGCCTGGCAGAGCATCAACGAGCCTAACGTCTCTCCTCTGGAGCAGACTCACACACACACACAGACTCTGCATCGGACAAAAGCGGACTGAGCGAATGCCTTTCCCAATGGGACTCGTAGGCTGACAGGAAACCTCAGACAGACAATGCTACATTCAGTCTTTTAGCACACAGTATCCTTCCAGCACTGCCCTAACAAACTAATGTTCAGTTCACCCTACGTCAGAAGTTTTGGCTCTTTGATAATATTTTGGTTTTGGTTCTATGACGCATTACTTTTCAGCCCAGACAATTTGGTGATTTAAAAATAAAAATATGGTTCTTTCAATAAACAATATTTCTTGTCCCCAATTGTAATCCTTTAAGGAGTTGTCCATTAACGCTTGAAGGAGAAACTCTACTTTATGTAAGATGGAGTGTGCACGTGTTCAGTGTTCTGTACCATGGGTTCAGTGTCACCATAGCAACGAGAGGTGTCCTGTTCGGTAAACAGGGACATTGTGCAGGTGAACAACTACTCTGAATCGTAACTTTCAGGAATGACCTATACGACTACATGTGCACTGCAAGTGTGAAAAGATTATGTGCTTGTGCTTTAAGATTATGATCGGAGAATATAATCTGAGATTATTATGATCATGCAGTCACAAAAGCGAAAGGTGAGCAGTAACAGCAAGCTTCTCATCATAACCTTAAAGCGGAAAATGCATTCTGGGAACTTGTGGCGATAGCTCTGTCTTCAGTTTACCCAGCAATGGACATTCACCCAGCGATGGGCTCTGATTGGCTAGAAGCTTGGTTAGTAACCTGATGACAATTTGGTAACAGTGATAGGAGAGCAGAGCAGTTTTGCCTAAACTCCACACCCCCCTAGAGCAAATGTGCGCAAGCCCCACCCCCTTATAGTACATTTACCTAAACCCCACCCACTTATAGCAAATTAACCTAAACCCCACATGTAGCTAATTTACATAATCCCCACCCTGTTATAAATCCCACCCCCTTACAGCAAATCTACATAAACCCCAGTAAATCTGGCTAAACTCCACCCCCTTGGAGTAAATCTGGCTAAACTCCACCCCCTTACAGCAAATCTACATAAACCCCGCCTCCTTGGAATAAATCTGGCTAAACCCCACCCCTTGGAGTAAATCTGGCTAAACCCCGCCCCCTTGCAGCAAATCTACATAAACTCCGCCCCCTTGGAGGGCCCCAGCAGGACCCACCGTTGGAGAGCAGGGTCTTCAGGAAGCTGAGGTTCTCCGCCACCTTCTCCAGGTCAGGCACCAGCTTGGCCAGCTCCTCCAGGTCCGGCAGGGCGTTGGCGATCTTCTCTTCAGGAGAGAGGAACAGGAGAGGCGCGTCAGTGCACCGCCTCGCTCCAGAGCGGAGGTCAGGTGACATGGGGGTCGGCCAAGGGCCGATCGCCATGCCGACGCACGCAACAGGTAAACGAGGCAACCGTCTCATACCCAGGTCCAGATGCTCGTTGAGCTCCCAGACGAAGTCAGGTATTACCCAGGTGTACTCGCTGAGATCAGGCAACATGTCCTTCCACTCCTCGTACGTCTGCAAGATAAACACACGTACAGGGCGCTTTAAATCTGATGCTTTATACACACACACACACACACACACACACAGGGCGCTTTAAACACACACACATACAGGGCGCTTTAAATCCGCTGCTTTATACACACACATACAGGGCTCTGTAAATCTGCTGTTTTAATCAACTAAGATTAATTAGAAATTAACTGTGCTAAGCACCACTGAAGTTGTGAATTATGTTTCCACTGAAAGGGTCTGAGGGGTGACTGGAGGCGGGTGTTGATTCTGCTGAAAAACAACTCATATAAAATTTCTATGCGGTTTTGAGTCCATGTCTCCAAACAAAACCACAAGAAGAGCAACAGCACCACCGTGTGGCTGACACAAGCCACTGCGATCCTCAGTGAACTGACCCCACTGAAGGTTCAAACGACAGGGGAAACGCAAATCCAATTTGCTAAAGGTAAAAATACATTCTCAGGTCTCAACTATAATTCTGCTGACAACACGCAACACGCAGGTGTTCCTGCTGACCCTCCATTTTGATTCATCGGCACTGCGGTGCGGGCAGACTGCAGGAAACCCAATGTGACAAAATCTAAACAAAACTACCTTTTACAGCGACATTTACCAGCAGCCATGTAGCAGACTTTTATGGAGAACAACTGAAATGAAGGCTTCAGCAACCAACAGAACTGATGCCAGCTCAGTTTCACAACCAGCTGTGGCAGTCAGTAAGTAGACCGACAGCACACTGTGGGGTCACTTCCTGTACAGGGAGGAAGCTGTTGCAAAAATCCAGCATTGACATTAAATGTTTTGTGACATACACGGACACATCCGCCCCGGATGGCTGAAAGGATCACTTTACAGGGTTCAGTGTGAAGAAGTCAGTGAACATGCAGGTTCCCCTGGACAAACCACCAGTCTGCCACCGATCCCCACAGACCAGTGCTCTGATATGAATGTGCGTAACTGGGGCAGCCCAGTGGATAAGGTGTTGACAGGGGGGCAGCTTATAGCCTAGTGGCTAAGGGGCTTGCCTGGGACCTGGAAGGTCGGTGGTTCAACAATAAGATCAGTGCAGCTGTTGTGCCCTTGAGCAAGAACCCCACATTGCTCCAGGGGAGGATTGGCCCCTCCTCATTCAAATCAACGGTCCCTTATCTCACATATCTGAACTCTATCAGAAGTCCCTTCCTGGCAGAACCCAGTTTGGCGGCCATTTCTAAAGCGTTTAGAATGACTCCACTGCACATCCATAACCCTGTAGCACAGGTCAGTTTGTATAGCTCCAGAGCCCAGCACATGTGGATAATCAGACCTTTTTAACAAATCCAGCCGGTCAACGCCACCATAAATGGTGTTTATTCAGCAGGGGTGGAGAGGAATGCGAGTCAGGTGACTCACACTGAGCGCGCTCTGTTGCCGTTTCTTATCTCAGCTCACAGAGGGGCGGGGACTTCCTCCTGCCACTCACAACCGGAGCTTAGCTCCGCCCTGTTTTATTCTGCCCTGGAAACTCTGAAGGTCCGCATTTAAGCAGGAGACCGCCTGAAGCTGACATCAATGCTTTTTGGGGACAAAGAGCCAGCCAAGCCAAGAGCAGCAGTCTCAAACTTGTAGCCAGAGAGGGCCCTGTTCGTGCAGGTTTTCATCCAGCCAATTAATGCCTTCTTAATTACCTCTAATTACTCATTCAGCCACATGCATTTAACTGCATTAAGGCAAAGAATATTAAAAAACGGTTGTTATTTAGACAAGACAAACAACACATTTCACCTCAGATACATTAGATATGTGCAAACCAACAGCCCGAATTCAGCAAATAAGTGAATCAAGATCTGAGGCTGGAGTAAAAACCCGCATACACACGGCCCTCCGTGGCCCTGGTTTAGACCAGACTGTGGGGTGTTTCAGCAGCTTAAAGAGGGTCCCCAGAGTCAGGCCCAGGGGAGCCCCAGTCTACTCCTGGAGAGTAGGTGCTGTTTACCCAGGTCTTGTGCTGACCGATGGTCAGTTATTCTGCCCTGTTTCTCTAAACCACTGCATTCACAAACACCACTTCAGTCACTTCAGGGCAACAGCAGAGCGTTTCCACCCAAGGACATGCCCAGCATGCAGCTGGTGACTTTATCAAATAAACATCAAATAAACGGCCGGGTCTGTTATGCAACGGCAAAGGTCACGGCAAAATCCCACATTCATTGTGCACTTCAGTCAGGTGAAATTCTAAACTGTATTTCCAGTCAAAACCCAACGTTGTCAGAAATCCGCTTCAAGAAAAGCAAGTTTAAAGAAGTTTAAACAGCAGAAAAATACAAACTTACCTCTACTAACAACCTACGGCAGGGATCCTCAAATCTGGGCCTTAAGTCCAAATCCAGCCCTGGTTTTCTTTTCTCCCAGGTAATTGGTGCTACTGATAAGTACTACTGATTGGTTAGACTATCTTCACACCTGACTCCCAGGTAAAGGGAGGGTGGTCACACCTGACTCCCAGGTAAAGGGAGGGTGGACACACCTGACTCCCAGGTAAAGGGAGGGTGAACACACCTGACTCCCAGGTAAAGGGAGGGTGGTGACACCTGACTCCCAGGTAAAGGGAGGGTGGTCACACCTGACTCCCAGGTAAAGGGAGGGTGGTCACACCTGACTCCCAGGTAAAGGGAGGGTGAACACACCTGACTCCCAGGTAAAGGGAGGGCGGAGGTACCTTTTTGGCGGTGTAGCCCCCTCCCACGGCGGAGCCCAGGACGATGTAGCGGAGCTTGAGGAGGCGGGCGGCGAGACGGGCCACCCAGAAGGAGCGCTGCTGCTGGAACCGGCGGCCCGGGGGGGGCACCCTGCAGGGCCGGGGGGCGTGCCGGGACAGGGAGGTGTAGCTGCGCGCGCCCGTGCGGTGAGCGGGACACGGGGGGGCGGAGGAGCAGTGGTGCAGCGCCCGGGACAGGGGGTGGAGCTTCTGCAGCGGCAGCCGAAACCGCACCCCCATCCTGGGGGAGACCAGGCTCCTGCAGGACACACTGAGGGACGGCAACAATCACCATTCCATTCCATTCCATTCCATTCAATTCAATTCAATTCAATTCAATTCAATTCACTGCAATGCAACGCAACGCAATGCAATTCAATTCAATTTCAATTTCAATTTCAAGTTCTATTTGTATAGGGCTTTTTACAGCAGACTGTCACACAGACACTTTACAGAGTTACAGAAGAGCAAATGGCAGACAGGAACCCCCAAAGAGCAAGCATATGAGCTCAAAAAACTCCTTGAAAGGAAGAAATCTCAAAAGGAAACCGGCTATAGAGGGCAAGGTGCAGGCAAGGTGTAATGGCAGATGAATGACTTAAGAAATCTATTACAACATATATAAATGTAAGTGTTAAGTCTGTTTTTATAATGTGTAAGCTGTTGAATATGTGTTGATTGTATGTGCACTGAGTATCTTACATGCTACATCCTTCTAGCCAAGTCTTCAGGAAAGCTACGGATGTAATGTGTTAATTGTGATATTCTGATAGATTAAGTACCATAAGCATATCTGTGTATTCTGGTCCTGGAAGGCAGGTCTGTGTGCTGTTTTTTGTTCAACCAGTGACCGTGATTTTAGTTTACTGAGAGCTGTATAAACTACTATAAAAAAAACTATAAACTATGAACTGTAGAATTTTTTTTTTTTTAAGATACTAGAGCACAGTAAAATCTTTAAGATACACTTGAAGTCTGGCTGGTGCTGATATAAATGTGAGATAAATGATTGAGCTAATTACATGATAAAGAGCAGAAGTTGGCACAAATCCCAAAACGCATCAGCCATTGCTGGATTAACTGGACCGGACAGGGTTAAGGCATCTCTTTGGGACAGCCAAAACCATGTTAAAATGTAGGCGCCAGAACCACACTAAACTACTGCGGTCATATTTGCTTATCTTGACTTAGCTAGCTAGCAATATTATGTAAATAACATAGCATTTAACCAGATGTACAGTTGATAAGAACGCATAGCCAAATGAAAAAAGCCCCGAAATAAAATGACAGCGGTCAGGAAAACTTTCATGAATTGAAACGTTTGTAACTAGCTGGTTACATCTCATTAACATGTATTTTAACAAGGAGATGTGAGTGTCACCTTCAATTTCTTTCATAGAAGCTGGCTAAATTATTGGTGGTGGACACACGGAGGGTGTGTGTTCTGTCACTTAAATGTATTCGTTTGAAATCAATAATAAACGATCATTTCGGAATGGTATAACTTACGAGTATAAATTAGTAAGCAATTGATTAAACCAAATAGTTTTAGGCCGCTCATTGAATACTGCTAATTATATCGGGGTGGACACGGTCTACTTCAGATTCAACATCAAATCAAACAGTTACAATTTATCAATACACCTGTGCTAAGGTACTGCAGCTATAACGTTACTCCCCGTCATGGAAAACCCAAGCATACAGCCTGCGTGACAAATGTTAATCATATAAGCCAAGTAGCTAGCAAGTAAATGATAGCAGCAACTGCCTTTTGCAGTGTGCCGCACTGTCCTCAATATTTCGCTAGTAACGTTAAGAATTGTAACTGTGCTAGTAAACACCTTCCTATGTAACAAGCGAAACAGCTTCCTATGTCAGTCGTAGGATCTACACGTACCCCTGCTCGCTATCACCGTACGTTTAGTTAGAGGGTTACCGTTTGCGCCAGTTGTCAGTTATTGGAAGTTTATATTTCTCAACAAGCTCGAGTGAATGTTGCTCGCTATAGTTAGCCTAACTAGCTAGCCAACTGTCCTCATGTCTCATTTCAGCCAAGCCAAAATCACTAGCCAGCTTCCTCACGAGCTGGCAATATTCAGCTATAGAATTCACTTACCAGGCAACTGCTGTTCCGGCTCGTAACATAATGTTACGAACAAGTGAGGATAAATATCAGGTATTATTATACTTCACTTTTCTGATTCAGTGCATTATTACATTTAGAACACATTAGCCTGCTAGCTATCTAGCTGGCTAACAAGGACACAGCAAATAACCGAATGACAGCAGTACTTCCTGGAAGCCAGTCCGTCCAACAATAAGAACGGACCTGAAACAGTAGTCGTGGTTTCCGTTCCGCATTCAGCAACTCAATTTACAGAGAAAATATCAATAGAATTTTTTTTTTTTTTTTTTGTTTACTTTCTAAATCGCAACATATAATTTTATAGTTTAACTTAAAATTAAGCTGTTAGTATTGCGCAGCCCCAACATAATTGGAGGATAATTATGGCAAATTTACATGAGTAGTTTTGGTTACTACTTGTTGCATTTTTTTCAGCTAATATTTCTATTTACATTGACTTTATAATTTATATTGACTGTAGATTGTCCTGCATCATAAATCTGTAATTCAGTCTGAAATGTAGTTACAGAGGATCTCACTGATTAATTTACAATAATAATAATACTTTGTTATTTAGCTATCCAAAGGCGCTTACAGTTGGTTTTATAAAGCAGGCGACAATCCCCCCTGGAGCAATGTAGGGTTAAGGGCCTTGCTCAAGGGCCCAACAGCTGCACAGATCTTATCGTGTCTACACCGGGGCTTGAAGCACCAACCTTCCGGGTCCCTGTCGAGCACCTTAGCCACTAGGCTACAGGCTGCCCCTGTGTTTTAAGACCATATATTCGACATACGGAGACTACCCTAACCCATACTACCCAGACAGCAAGCACTTGAGGGCCAGATATGGCCAACTGCAGCACGCTTGGTTGAGTGCGGGCACAGCTGTTGGTATTTAGCTTTGCCACATGTGCTTATCCACAGTAAGAAAGGTGAACTTTCCCACATGGGTCATCTCTGGCACAGAATGTGTGGCCCTACCAATAAGCAAGCAGTAGTGGGCCAGGTGTGGTGGAATTCTGGCATATTTGGCAAGTTGGGGTTAATGAAACTGCATGAGAAATATGTTCATTATGTTGTACATGAAAAGTGTCAAAAGCAAATGCATGGTGGAAATTAATTTTTAAAATTGTTTGGAATGTTCATTATATTTGTAGGCCAAAGTGATACTGAATCGAGAAATACATTTACTTGGCATAGGTTGCGATTCACAAAATCTCCTTATGGGGGCAACAATTTGGAATCTGTGAATCTGTGAAAATCAGATGAAAAGCAAAAGCACAAAAACAATGTCATGGGAAGGAAGCAATACATGGCGAGGGTGACTGTAGGATTGAGGATTTATTTCTCTATTGGCCCACATACAGCTGAGAATGGGCGATGGGGATTTGAGTTAGTTCCAGTACGAGGAAAATCCTTCACTCTACGTTGTGCTGATAATGAGGGAATAAATGTGTCTGTATGACTGGTGTGATTTTGTCAGTATATGACTGGTATGATTGGCCACAAGGCCAGAGATGGCAAAAGGAAGTCAATTCATACCCATTTTTAATCCATGAAATAATTTTAAATAAATCCAACAACATTTTTTTTTTTTCTTAAATAACATTTATTCAAAAGGAAAGGAGGAATCGAGCACAGGTCTCAGAAAAGAAACACAAATAAAAATAAATAAAAAATAAATTACACGTAGAAAAATCTGCAAAGTTATATACATTCTTCTGCAAAACTGATCATGTTCCAAAAGCTTGGGCGAAAGAGAAAAGGGGGGTAAATTCATCATTTTAGCTCAACAAACTTTACAATAACCCACTTACAGAAAACATGTTTACCAAAAGAAATGATCCTTGTTTTTATTTCATTTTATTAACAATACAAACATTTCCCTGAGGAAATAAACAAGTGAACCATATAACAGCAGTCTCTATCCCTCAGTTTTCCTACTCCACATACTGCAGTCAGACAGAGACATCTCCAGGGATATAAAACACTTTAATGTCCTGTACCTTTCAGTAAACATTGGGTTAATATCTGAAGGGGTGTAGTCACCTACGTCAAAAACACACACCGTAGAGGGAATATAAGTATTAGCATTGCCTTAGCGTTAGCTACTCATGTCACCCGTCTGACTTCTGATCATTCCTGTCAGTTAAAGACAAAGGAAGGTGTGGCACCTGCCCAGTCGTCCTCTCTCAGTGAAACGATCCATGAACGGTTTGCTGATGTCATCCCGCCTAGCGTTACGCCACCCACGTGCAGTCAGCCCCAGTGTCGAACCACCAAACGATTCAATGATTAAAATGAACAAACACACAAACACAAACCGCTTACACAAATTATTCCCATCACACCCACAAGCATCTTTTCCTCATTCGCAGCTGTGCAAAAGCTGATGCAGAAGAGCATACAATTTAATATTCGCGTTTATATTTGGGAATATTTCAAGCATATGCTGTGCTGAACAGTATCCCTTTCCAATCCTCCTCAGAACCCCCTCGATGGCGTGACGCAGAAAATAAACTGCTGAAAATAAAATGGACCATTCACAGGCCATGAATGAGAGGGAAAATCCAGTCTTGGCTTATTGGTCACACAGGGAAAATTAAGATTCCCAGGAAAAGTAGAGACTACATTCCCAGACCAGGAAGAGAAGCTGCATCTACCAACATTCCTAGACCGAAGAGAAACAGCATTCCCAGGATTGTTAACATACTATAGCCATTAATGTATTCAGTCAAGACGTTATTAGCTGGGAAACACGATGGGGCAGTGCTACACTCATCGACAAACTGATAACAGCAACGTATCCAGTAAGGACCCAGTGCACTCTACGAGAGTTAAAAGTACACCATCAGAGTTGATTTCCCACTGGACACAGTACTGTGCTGCGATGCATTGCTCACACACCAATAAGGATTTACGAATGAGCACTACCTTATTGGAGGATTTTCAGAGATGGTTCCACCCCTAGCTACTTTCTGCATAAAGGTGATCCCAAACGCAACACACCTTTTTGAATAAATCAGAAGACAGACACATACTCATATTCCCCTACCTTGAAATAACACACTGATTCAAACTATAAATGACAAACATGAACAATGTTTGATCATGATGAAATCCCACAAATAAAGAGTACCAAAAAAACAAAACAAAAAAAAACTACTGCCCTAAAAAAAAAAAAAAAAAGTAAAATAATGGCAATTATTTGCACATCTATTTCAAAATGCAATATTCATATTTTAGAGCCAACTGTAACACATGGTTAGAACACACGTCTCAAACATTTTAGACGAAAACCCAAATTCAAATACAACTGACATTATAATACCAAAGTATTCCGTCGTGATGTGGAACTACATGGTTCATTAAAAGACACGGGGCTGATGGGTAATAACTGTATTAGGGGCCATTTTTTTAAAATCAGTCCCAATTGTCCTTCTCTCCCCCAAGCGATGATGTATAGACCAGGGGATCAAAAATCAAAAAGATTAAAGCACTTGCATCTTAAGATAATTACCGTACATTTTCTTTTGACAATCTAATTTAACAAAATGGGCCACTGTGCCGTCCTACTTACAGACGTGACTCATCACAGTTCATTTCTTTCAGAGTTAACACACATTGAACACCAGTGTGTCCTTAGCCATCTGAAAATGCTTTCAACAGTGCCGGCCATTTCAAACGGGTCAACAAGGCACTGCTGGACTTTGATAACAGATCGACTGCAGACTGTCCAAACGCAAAACATGAGGTTAGACCAAGCGTATTCGGGTTTGGGTCAGACCAGCGTTCAGAAATCGACAGACGAGTACAATACGCTCAAATAATATCATCTACAGTTTCAGTAATTCTCAGTATCGGAGGATAATTTTATTAACATTATTTTCAATTCACTTTCTTGTCCATGGCTTTGCTATGATTTCTGTAGGGAAACGGAGCTGAACTGATCTTCAGAACTGAACTGATCTGCCGGTTCCGTTTCAGCCCGTTCGTAAGCGTGAGTTCCACGGTCAGGATGTTGATGCCGATTGCACTGAATTCAAGTTTTAACATTAGATTTCCGCTCTGTGCACACGGAGAACTTCTACGGAACTACACGCCGAGAGGTGAAGAAAGCAATTGAGGTTGTTCAGTTACTCATACAGTAGTTTGGGGAAAACAGACACCTTGTTTAACAGTGCCTAAAAAAAAAGTCAGTTTCGAGTCAGTCAGAGTTCTGGTGGTACCACGCACACGGACACACACGCATGCACAGCCACACGCACAACAGAACCTCGGAGACACAAATATACTACAAAAGGCCGTTAAGAACTTTTTATCAGTTGCCAATCAACTACAACTTAAATCATTTGAATCTATCGTTTGAAACGGTGTACTGAAATCATAAATATGAAGCCATATTTATGTATTTAAGAATAGGCTCCTCTAAAGTATCTGTAGCTATAATCCTTTGTTAAATTGATCAATTTCACAGAAGTCAGTGACAATACCTGTGGAAGTTAGGATCTCATGGGAACAACCAAAGGTGCTTTTAAAATCAAACCCTTTTCCCATCCCACATCATTACATTACATTATATGTTATTTAGCTGACACTTTTATCCACAGTGACTTACAGTTGATTAGTCCCCCCTGGAGCAATGCAGGGTTAAGGGCCTTGCTCAAGGGCAAGAGTGTGAGGATCTTATTGTGGCTGCACTGGGCTTATTGTGGCTGCACCAACCTCGCTGGTCCCAGTCATGATAGCCACCTTAACCACGAGGCTACAGGCCGCCCACACAGTACATTAGCAACAGCGTTTAGATGGCTGCTTTGTCTCATTTTTAAATGTTCTGTTGAATGCTCACACTTTTCATCCGATTGTTACTGAGGACAATGTCTCGGAGGTTCTACTGCATGCAATCTATGCATGTATACATACATACACAACTCATTATTCTCAATTTGAATCTATTAAACATACAATGATGAATATATCTGAGCACAATATGACTAGTTTTTGATCAACGCAAATCAGTGTCGCATGCTATGCAGAAATGGACTGATGTCACAGCCTAGATGAGGAGGGGGGGGCGTGGCTTACAGTGCTGATGTCAGTCTAGATTGGGGGGGGGGGGGGGGGGCGTGGCTTACAGTGCTGATGTCACAGAAGGGAAATCCACGTTGAGTGGCCAACGCAGTTTCAGTATGTAGCACGGAAACGGATACAGCCCTGTGTGTGAAGCCCGCGAGACGGATCCACGGCGGGTTTAGCCCTTAGACTGCGGAGGAAAAGCCCTTCACTGCCCCACGGTCCCACTCTCCCGTGTCCCAGTAAGTTTCCACGGCAACTCTGCCAGGCCCCGCCCCCAGCAGGTTTGAACTCTGACCCCCTGCCTGGAAGCTCTGTCACACCGGGGCCTCTTGTATGGTTCTTACAACTCAATTGTTCTTCCACAGGAAGAAAAGGAAAAGAAAGATTTTATATTTATATATATATTTTTTAAAACAACAAAAAAAAAAAAGACCAATGGGGCTGTGTGACATCATGTACGATGGTTCAGAACAAAGATGGCTACTGGCAATTCTGAAGCCCAGGTGATACACCATGGGGATACGCTGCCCAGTTTAGGAAGAAAAGCAAAGTTCTCACAACATTCCCGCAATGCCTTGGTAACACAGCGGTTGCCGTGGGAGCACAGCGGTTGCTGTGGGAGCACTGCGGTTGCCATGGCGCTGTGAGGTTGTTTGTGCGGTGCTCCGTGCGGTTCAACTTCCCTTTCCGGTTTTCCGTTCTAAAGCATTCCCAGTCCTCTCTCGCGGCCTACAATACAACCTCCGTTTTCTTCTTTTCGTTTGTTTGTTTGTTGACAGTCATGTAATCTTTCAGTTCAACAGTCATTTCATTATTTCCTTGTCCTGGTCAGTTCGGTCCCAATGCCAAGAAACGGCGGGGTGCTAGGAGGTGGGCAGGATTTGGTAGGACCCGTTCTGGGCCGCGGGCGGGGCCTTGGCCTCGGTGGTGGTCCGGGGCTTGGGGGGCCAGTCCGGGTCGACCCGCAGCTCCTGGGCCAGGTGCATGTAGCGAGCTTTCGGGACCCGAGACCGTCGACAACACAGCCGAGACAGAACCGCCGGGAACCAGCGATCTGTGCCCTCCTGCGCCGCAAAACACACACACACACACAACCGCAACACACACACACACACGCACAACCACAACACACACACACGCACAACCACAACACACACACACGCACACACAGAGGCAACACACACACAACCCAAACCTCAGTTTATCATCTGCTTATCCCACGTTCCCCCGGCCCGCCACTTAACCCATTCAGTCCCAGACTCAAACTCGCTCATTTTCAACCAACGTGACTGCAACACCAGCGTCATCAGCCCGCATTCCAACCCGGCCAAATGTTCTCAACTCTCAACCAAAGCCACAGTGGAGACGGTTCATATGGGGCTTGAGACTGAAAGGGCTAATTCCCACCCACACATTACCCAACACATATTACACTTTACATTTTATTTCATGGAGGCTACAAATATCACACACAGCTCTTCACAGAGACATGCATGACATGAATATAAATATATCTGTAACACTTCACTCGAACCCCTTGCCATAAGGCTGACATAACACTGTCATACACATGACATAACCGCTGATGTCAGGTTAAGTCAAATGACATAAAACTGTCATACTTTTAATCGGTAAATGTTATGCCTCGAACATCGGTTACGAGGATAAAGGTATGACAATTTGTTATGTAATGTGTAGGACAGTGTTATGTCAGTCTTACGGCAACGGGTACAAGTAAGGTGTTAACAAAAAAAAACAAAAAAAATCTTATTTTCAGGGATTTGCTGCACTGCTATACAATGTAGTTGCCAAGCCGCAATTAATGCTTTAAGGATTCAACTTAACAATGACTTGTGTGACTACAGTCAGGAAATGTGAAGTGTGTCTCATGCCATGCAGCATAATGCTATTCACCACAATCTAACCATTAATATAATCTGGCCTGCTGAACATTTATATACATATAAAATAAAAACACACACGCAAAAAAAAAAATGAATAAAGCATGCAGTTAGTGAACCATTTCTGGCAACAATAACCTTCAAAATGGGTTAATAAATAAAATTAAAAAATCTTCTATATCCCGGCAGGACCGACCGCCCTTCTGGCAGATGGCGCAGCTAAATTTTACCTTTGCCCTGGAAGTAAAATATTCCCCAGGGCTTAACAAGGCGAAGCATACATACCCGAGCCAGGCCACTCCCCCACGTACCTGCGCAGGTAAATGGGCGGAGCCTAAGGAGCGCAGAGGAGCGAGGGGGGGGGGGGGGAGGGGCTGACAGGAGATCACAGCCAATCACTATCGTGCATGCAAGGTTAGAGGTCAGCGGGTGGTGAGGAAGAGGAAGAGGGAGGAGAGAGAGGAGGCACAGGGGGGTGGAAAGCGGGGAGAAGCGGGCGTTTTGTCAGATTCCCAACCTGAGGCATCTGGTCAGCAGAGGAAACCCCGATTGCACCCTGCTTGTCTCGGCTGAAGACAAGCCTCCATAAGACGACGTCAAGGACGAAGGTCTACGGAACATCGCAGCGGGCAGGAAAGGGTTAAGAGTGATGACTACGCTTCGATTAAATGTTTTTCTCTTTTTTTCTGCCTCTTAGGTTCAACACTTCTTCAAACCAAAAAGTGAACGAATCAATTGTGTTTTTTGGTGAGGGTTAGTGAAGAACAAGAGTACTCGGGGGGGGTATGGGTGGGGTTACAGGGAACAAACAAAAAGATGATCATTGGTTATTGGCTCATTCAGGACAGCGTTCGGTTAGCCCCCCTTGGTTGCAGATTCGTGAGCGGAGTCACAATCAGCGCACACTACTCCAGACACCACTAGTGCGCGCTACAGAGGAGGGAAGAGCTCAAAGCACACACTCGGGTCTTTGGCTGTGCTCTCTCAGCGGATCCACACTACAAGCACGGGGGGGGGAGGGGAGCATAGCTACTTGTCAACACCCGATCGACACCTGTCAAATAGCTTGAGGAATAATTTCAGTGTGCGTTTTTTAAAATTAAGACCGGCTGGAACACAAACCAGCCCATCGAGGAAGGCCCCAGGCACAAGGTTTCGGGGAACCGCTCTTGATAATCCCCCACGACGTGCCTCACACCGCTGATTCTGTCACATCGTTATCTAGCGAAGGCACGCACAGAATTCAGCGGGAACCTAAACCTCATTGCTACGCTGCAGAGACTTGAGCGTGAAAACAGAGCCAATTACAGGGAACAGCGGAGGCAGCTCGGTGAAATTTCTGCGTTCCAAAGCTCACCGGCGCCAATTAACCGGTGAGATTAAGAGAAAAGCAACATTTTATTTGCATGATTGACAAACCACCAAAAGCACGGTGTCATTTAATAATCACTTGGCATGTATGAATTTAAAAAACCAAAACATTTTGCCCACCGAAAGAAGCGTTTAATTCCTGGGATTTACGGCTGAATGAGCAGGACGGCTCATCAGAAGGCCGAGTGTCTCAGAGCAGACAAGCAGAAAAGCTGGTCTCCGCCTTGGGTTCTGGAGGGCCACAGTGCCTGCAGACGTCTATGGTTTCAGGCCTCCGGGACCAGGGACCGGGGTTGGAGAGCCAGCTGGACGGAATGCCCCCCCTACCACAGGTGTGCACCTCCAGGCTTCTAAAAGCCCCATCTGCTGGGCATCTGCTTACCCGCGTTCAGCGTCAGCGTTCTCCAACAACCGCGTCGCTAACGACCACAATCACATGACCAAAACAAAAACACAAACTGCCGTCACTATGGCAACACAGACATGTACCACAGCGTGCGCCTGCCTCCACCATCCGAGACCACCCTCAAACTTCAACACACTCGCACACAGAGAGCACGCTGAGCTACAGTCTTTTGACCTGGGGGGGCAGATGGATTATGGGTAATGTAGTTCCCTGAGGAAGGACTCTGTGTGAATGGCTTACCTCCACGAAGACCGAAATCACAGAGTTCCCTACGATGATCAGCAGCATTATGACACGCCATTCCATAGGAACGCACGCGATCTGGGGGGAGAAACCATCGCAATGGGGGGGGGGGGTTATTAAATATTAATGGAAGCAATACACCTCTATTTCTATCAAGGTGCTCCCATTCCCATTTTTTGGGCATTTAAACAAATATTGGAAGTCCTTATCCAGTACTTAGGCACTGTGTCTTAACAATTCTTCACAGTAATTAAATTTGAAATAGCACGTGGCTAAGCTCCAACACGGTGTTACAGAGCGGTAAAGAGAAGCAGCTGGATATGGATATGTGACTTTCACCCATTTCTCCTGCACGTTTGATAAATAGGCAGGAAACCAGTGGCTTCACGCCCCTCCGATCAGACTCCCTGTATGAGCCGAAGACTCACCTCTAGGAAGTCATCGATGGCGGAGACTGGGTAGAACAGGATGACGAGGAGGAAGACGTAGAGAAAGAGGGTACACACAACGAACGGCCCTGCAGAGAGAGGAAGGCACACAAACTCAGACACAAACAAACACACACACTCCGATGTAAACTCCCGTGCAATAGACCACCAGCTAGATCAGCGCCAGTGTCTGCAGGTATTCACTTCAACCAAAGCACTAGCTCACATCCATCCATCCATCCATCCATCCATCCATTATCTGAACCCGCTTATCCCGATCAGGGTCGCAGGGGGGCTGGAGCCTATCCCAGCCTACATTGGGCGAAAGGCAGGAATACACCCTGGACAGGTCGCCAGTCCATCGCAGGGCACACACACCATTCACTCACACACTCATGCCTACGGGCAATTTAGACTCTCCAATCGGCCTAACCTGCATGTCTTTGGACTGTGGGAGGAAACCGGAGTACCCGGAAGGAAGCCCACGCAGACACGGGGAGAACATGCAAACTCCACACAGAGAGGCCCCGGCCGACGGGGATTCAAACCCAGGACCTCCTTGCTGTGAGGCGGCAGTGCTACCCACCGCACTAGCTCACATGATGTTACTAATTTGTTTATTTCATGAACCAAGGAGGTAAAATAATTGGTGAAATCTGGTGACGTAGTGCACGGTTGAAGAAAATCCCTGCAAACACTGCGGCCCTGCAGATCTGGATTTGAGTAGCATTCAGCTAGATTATGTTCCCAAAGACCTAGTCTCACCCACGTCCTAAAAGCATTCTATGCAGATAGCCAAGTTGCCCGTTACCACATGCTAACGGTCAGTGCCAACGGTAAGCGGTAATGTCAGCGCTAACGTGCTAACGGTCAGCGATAACGAACAGCACTAACATGCAAATGGTCAGCGCTAACGGACAGCACTAACGTGCTAATGGTCAGTGCTAACGCTCAGCGCTAATGTACTAACGCTCAGCGCTAACGTGCTAACGGTCCGCAGAGGGCCTCTCACAGTTCTTGTAGCTGGGCTGGCGGAAGGGCTTTCCCTTGGAGAAGACGATGGCGACGACGAGGTACTGGAAGGACGAGACGTAGAACAGGGTGGTGTTCTCGTAGTTTTTGATGTTGTGCTCGTCCAGCTCGGTCTCGTTGTGGAGAGGGGCCGAGCCGTTCAGGTGGCGGTTACAGGCACTGAGGCACAGAGGAGAGAAAAAAAAAAAAAAAAAAAAAAAAAGGTCAGAAGAGATTTTGTCCCAGAACACAACCAGTCAGACTAATCTCAAAGCCTCTCTCACCCTAAACTGCCTTTACACTAGAAACAGCTAAATGAACAATGACAGCAGATTATTCAACCTCACCGGAATTCACCGGCAAATAATCCCACAATTCTGAGCAACTGCTGTTAGCTAAATGTGTTTTGCTTGCTGGCTAGCATCTAGCAGCATTCGCTAGCCAGGAGCAGAATCATTGACAATCAGGAGTCCACAGCTAGCAGCTAGCTACACGTGCAGCATATGCTCACCCAAAGCAAGAGTTACGAGCAATTGAAATTGTACTTCCCTCTAGGGTCTTTCAGCGCACTTAGTCCTGGTTATGGGTATGCACTTTGTTGTACGTCGCTCTGGATAAGAGCGTCTGCCAAATGCCAATAATGTAATGTAATGCACGAGTCCACAGCTAGCAGTTAGCTACACGCGCGGCGGACGCTAGCCCAAAGCGGTTAGCCACACGCGCGGCGGACGCTAGCCCAAAGCGGTTAGCCACACGCGCGGCGGACGCTAGCCCAAAGCGGTTAGCCACACGCGCGGCGGACGCTAGCCCAAAGCGGTTAGCCACACGCGCGGCGGACGCTAGCCGGCGGCAGTACTCACTCGGACGCGGGGGTCCACACCTCGTACCAGCTCTGCTGCCGGACCCAGAGGAAGGCCAGGGTCTGGACGCCCAGGCAGATGAGGATCTGGGAGAGCACGGAGAAGAGCAGCGGCCCGGAGATGAGTCCTGAGGGGGGGCGGCGCGAGACCAGCTCCTGCCAGGCCGGGTTCAGACTCACTGCGCAGAGACACACCGTCATCAACACCATCATCAACGCCACGCACGAACACAGACACACCATCATCAACACCATCATCAACGCCACCCACGAACACAGACACACCGTCATCAACACCAGGTGCATTGTGGGAACTCAGGCCACCTCAGACTCCATACTCACTGGTGAACACGATGACGAGGATGATGACGATATCGATGAAGAGGAACTGGAAGTCACCGAGGTTGCTGAGCACCTGAAATTCAGGCACAGGTGAGAACCAGTGCATGTTAGAATCAGAGCAGGTGAGATGCAGTCTCTGACTAATGTATCTATGGTACTCACTGAGTACAGTAGAGTCACGCTGATGTATCTATGGTACTCACCGAGTACAGTAGAGTCACGCTGATGTATCTATGGTACTCACCGAGTACAGTAGAGTCACGCTGATGTATCTATGGTACTCACCGAGTACAGTAGAGTCACGCTGATGTATCTATGGTACTCACCGAGTACAGTAGAGTCACGCTGATGTATCTATGGTACTCACCGAGTACAGTAGAGTCACGCTGATGTATCTATGGTACTCACCGAGTACAGTAGAGTCACGCTGATGTATCTATGGTACTCACCGAGTACAGTAGAGTCACGCTGATGTATCTATGGTACTCACCGAGTACAGTAGAGTGACGCTGACGTATCTATGGTACTCACCGAGTACAGTAGAGTCACGCTGATGTACTGGATGATGCTGTACAGAGCCATGAACTTGAACACACAGAAGGAGGTCACGAGAGCCGCCCGACCCTCCCTGTGAGAAGGAGAGAAAAAATTAATTAATTAATTAATTAAATTAATAAAACTTATCCACCAACACTACTGACAAAACAGAGCATGCGCCAACATGTACTGACCACAGCATGTACTGACCACAGCATACACAAACCACATGCAGCCAGCAAAATACATAAAAAATGTTTCCTGTTAGAACTACCTTCAGAATAAATGTTCCTATCAACTGAAATAAAAATTATGGAGGCGCGCAAGTACAAGTCATATGTGAAAACAATCTATGTCATAAAGGAAACGCATACACATTTCTGATATGTCTCTGAAACAACGATCAAATTGGCGCTCAGTAAACTCCCAACTCTTCAGTCTGAGTCCTTAAACGCAGAGAGGGAGAAATGAGACCCGTCAGTAAGCTGTGCGTGTTGTAGGTACAGAGTCCAGAGGGGAATGTGTGCGCTATCGGCACGAGCAGAGAGCTCTCTACAGCTGAGTGACAGCTGAGGACGTGTGGCTGACGGTTGCCGGGAGACGGCTGAGGACGTGTGGCCGACGGTTGCCGGGAGACGGCCGAGGACGTGTGGCCGACGGTTGCCGGGAGACGGCCGAGGACGTGTGGCCGACAGTTGCCGGGAGACGGCCGAGGACGTGTGGCCGACGGTTGCCGGGAGACGGGGTACCTGATGAGGTTGGGCACACAGGAGATGTTGGGGGTGCGGGAGGTGAAGGGAGAGGCGACCGACGCCTCGAGCTCGGAGAGGGAGATCCCGCTGTGAGCCCGCTTCAGCGCCTGGAGGGGGGGGGGGGGGGGGGAAGAGGAGTTACCCTGCGCTCGGCATCATGGGAAACACCTCCTGTCAGCAAACACTCATCAACAAGAGCATCGATACGATGTGCATCCCTGTCAATATATCATCTACGGTTTAGTTACAGCAGAGATCAGCTCTGTCGTTCTCCCTGACGTCTGCGAGACCGGCCACGGACGTCAGTAACCAAGAGGTTGCGCAACTGCGGATTTTTAAAAGTTTTATGAATATGCTTACGCCACAGTCGTTGGCTCCATCACCACACATTCCCACAAAGTAGCTGAAACAAGAAGGAGAGGGAAGTCAGCGTGTTTTCACCAATGAGTGACCAGCTGTGTGTGTGCGTGCGTGCGTGTGCGTGCGTGTGTGCAGGTGTGTGTGTCTGTGCGTGCGTGTGTGTGCGTGTCTGTCTGTCTGTGTCTGTGTCTGTGTGTGTGTGTGTGTGTGCGTGTCTGTGTCTGTGTGTGTGTGTGTGTGTGTGTGTGTGTCTTTGTCTGTGTGTGTGTGCGCGTGTGTGTGTGTGTGTGTGTGTGTGTGTGTGTGTGTGCGTGCGTGTCTGTGTGTCTGTGTGTGTGTGTGCGTGTCTGTGGTGTGTGTGTGTGTGTGTGTGTGTGTGTGTGCGTGCGTGCGTGTCTGTGTCTGTGTGTGTGTGCGTGCGTGCGTGCGTGTCTGTGGTGTGTGTGTGTGTGTGTCTGTGTGTGCACCCGAGTCTGAGTGATACTCACTCTACACTCTGCAGTGCCTCAACCAGCTGAGTCTTCTGATCTGGAGCCATCCTGGCGAACACGGTGCCATGAAGAACCAGCTTCACCAGAGAGAACAACATTATTCTGTCAGTATCTCTGCTTCACCAGAGAGAACAACATTATTCTGTCAGTATCTCTGCTTCACCAGAGAGAACAACATTATTCTGTCAGTATCTCTGCTTCACCAGAGAGAACAACATTATTCTGTCAGTATCTCTGCTTCACCAGAGAGAACAACATTCTGTCAGTATCTCTGCTTCACCAGAGAGAACAACATTATTCTGTCAGTGTCTCTGCTTCACCAGAGAGAACAACATTATTCTGTCAGTATCTCTGCTTCACCAGAGAGAACAACATTATTCTGTCAGTATCTCTGCTTCACCAGAGAGAACAACATTATTCTGTCAGTATCTCTTCTTTACCAGAGAGAACAACATTTCCCACAAGGCAAAGGGACTTTCCCCACAAGGCAAAGGGACTTTCCCCACAAGGCAAAGGGACTTTTCCACAGTGGTTTTTACAGGTATAGCTCCAGACCTTCTGGGCCAGGTCCTGGAAGTGCTCCATGATGACGGCGAAGGACTTCCCGTTCATGGCGAAGTGGTACTGCTGCTGCTGCAAGGGCTTGTCAATGCTGACCGAGATTTCCTGTACAGGTCAGGGGTCATTCAGGGGTCAGGGGTCAGGGGTGAGAGGGCATGAGAGGAACAGAAGAACAATTTGGCAAAAAGAAGCACCATTCTTCTAAAAATCTTTCTTTGTCCCACATGGATATGGCCCATTGTCTTTCTTTTAAAATAGGGCATATTAAAAAAAGCATATTACACGTTTAGGAAACATGATTCGATATATAGTGCAGACCTATGTCAAATCTGGAAAGACTGAAATTGCCTATGATCACATTCCTTCTTGTTCCTGCATGTGTGGGTCAGCAGTACTGCGCTCTGACCTGCAGGGCGGCGCCCTTGTCCTGATTGACGGGGTTGTCGGCGTAGCGCCAGTTGATCCTGGCGGACTGGCCGTCTTTGGGGGGCAGGGCGTCGGCGATGATGACCCGGTCCTGGGGGGGCACCATCCCGCAGTCCCGCGCCACCGAAATGGCCGTCAGCATGTTGTCCCCTGCGGGGGGGGGGGGGGGAGACAGGAAGTGACATCATCAGGGGAGCGCAGGATGACAGGATGCTTACTGACGGCTTCCTCCAGGCTGATCCCTGAGGACTCGGATATGTCATAGACTCACTCACACTCACACTCACACTCACACTCACACTCACACTCACACTCACACTCACACTCACACTCACACACTCACACACTCACACTCACACTCACACTCACACTCACACTCACACTCACACTCACTCTCACACTCACTCTCACACACTCTCACACACTCTCACACACTTTCACACACTCACACTCACACTCACACTCACACTCACACTCACACTCACACTCACACTCACACTCACACTCACACTCACACTCACTCTCACACACACTCTCACACTCACACTCTCACACACTCTCACACACTCTCTCACACACTCTCTCACACACTCTCACACACACTCTCACACACACTCTCACACACACTCTCACACACTCTCACACACTCTCACACACTCTCACACACACTCTCACACACTCTCACACACTCTCACACACTCTCACACACTCTCACACTCTCACACACTCTCACACACTCTCACACACTCTCACACACTCTCACACACACTCACACACACTCACACACACTCACACACACTCACACACTCACACACTCACACACTCACACACTCACACAAGCTCCTGCGCTCTCTGACAGCTGACAGTGGGAGAGGATGTTCACTAGTGAGGCACTAGTGGCCCGAGATGCATTTAGAGACTGAAAAAAATCACGACAAGTTGCATCTCTGCGTGTGGAACATAACAAATGTATCACTCAGGAAACTCTAAATGAAATTCAAGGTGGCATTCCGTGCCATACGTGCACAACTCCAAAACGTTTTTTCACACTAACGTGACCGCTTTCCCAGAATCTAAATTAGCCGTGCACCATGGGAGGTTTTTAATAAGCTGCGAGCAGAGAAAGCGTTTATTAGTTTGGGTTTCGGAGGAGGGGGGGAGGGCTATTAAATCCAAAATTGAGCGGCAGGATTAATCCCACAAAAGAACATTTTAGCATTCCGGCATTCCGTACGGTCCTGGAGTCGGGAGCAGAACTTTGAATAAAACCAGCTTTTGTTCACCCTGCGGTTAGGAACGTAGCTCAGCTTAGTTCACTGTCTATTAAAAAAAACATGAATATTAAAACATAAACAGTTGGATTTTTACACCTTAGTGAGCTTGTCTGGTGGATTGAAACCTATAAAATAATATTTTGAAAAGTGAAAAACCCGCCTCCTGATTCTCTGGGTTGGCTCCATTACACCAGGCACGATCAATGGAGCACAGCAAAGTATTTGAATCCAAAATAATTAAGTCAGACCCGGGTCTGGCGTAAAAATGCGTCCCTCTCACCGGTAACCATGACGGTACGGATGTTGGCCCGACGCAGGTCCTCCAGGACACCAGGGGTCTCCACCTTCAGCTTGTTCTGCATGATGATCAGCCCCAGGAACTCCATGTTCACCTCCACGTGGTCCCTGCGGGAGACAGAGCAGGGAATGCTGGGAAATATCCACCGAACGGCACGGAACAGACACACTGAGTTGGCTACACCACCAGAGTGCAGGAGAGCTTAAAATACACGTGTTATAAAAGGCTTTGTGTTATGTTAGGCTTTCAAATAAAACATTCAAACCTTATTTCAAATATATATCTAAATGCATTTTATCTGTTGTACTGCTTACTTGGCTCAGGGCCATAGGTAAACCAGCCTGCCTACATGATCATTTTGATTGTAGGTTGCAGACACATTTATTTAGGAAACATGGCAGAATTGCTGTATTTTTGTCCTCTCACAGTGATGGGCAGAAACATACTAAAATAGATCCTTTTTTTTTTTATTTTAGTGCCCATCATTGTCAGAAGACTGATAAAATACACCAATAGAGCCAGAAAATTCATTCTGCCAAAAAGGCACATCCTCTTATCACACACTGACTCAGAGACACAGTGTAGAGCACTTCTCTCATTATATTGTACAGTGAGTCTTGGTCTTGGGGGGGCCAGGGCGGTACCTGTTGACGTTCTGCACTTTGTGCCAGGTGAGTTTGGACTCCAGCCGGCGGTGGGCCAGGGCGATGACCCGGAAGCCCTGCTTGGTGTAGTCCTCCAGAACCTCGGCAAAGCTCTCCGGCACTGAGAGAGAGAGAGAGCACAACATCAACAACACCATCAAACACGACACCCAGTTCAAAAACACAGCACAACATCAACAACCAGCTCACAAACACAAGACGACATCAACAACCAGCTCATAAACAGAACAACCAGTTCAAAAACACAGCACAACATCAACAACCAGCTCACAAACACAAGACGACATCAACAACCAGCTCATAAACAGAACAACCAGTTCAAAAACACAGCACAACATCAACAACCAGCTCACAAACACAAGACGACAACAACAACCAGCTCACAAACAACACAACATCAACAACCAGCTCATAAACAGAACAACCAGTTCAAAAACACAGCACAACATCAACAACCAGCTCACAAACACAACAACAACACAACATCAACAACCAATTGTGGGCACCAATGGTGCAGGAGCCCACCAGTAATCCCTGGGAGAAGGCTCCCAAAATTCCAGGAGGTTGAAGTTCAAGATTAAAACCGAAGGAAGGCGAGACATTTCAAAACAAACTAACCGGACTCCTTCTTGCAGAGGCTGGCCACCACCTCTGGCGCCCCCTTGAGGTAGGCGTCCATGCGTTTCTCGCCGAGCAGACGCGTCACCACGCACATGCGCTGCAGCCCGGAGGAGAAGGGGAACTGCCGCACGATGCCGATCTCGTACGCGCCCTGCGGGGGCGGGGGGGGGGGGGGAGAGGGGTGAGGTTAACCTCGCCGGAAATACAGGGCGCTCACGAGACTCTGAAAAACGAAAGGAAACGCTGAATACTCACCGACAGCTCGTACAGCTCCTGCCAAGACAACACACACACAAAGCGCATTACAGATCATATTTCAACTGGTACAGTGTTATCAAATGAGAGAGGATGAGACAGACACACACACACACACACAAACACACACACGCATACACACACACGCTCCAGGGAAAAATAAACTACAGGAACGGTTTCAAACCACTGCACAATATGGGCAAAAAGACCAGGAACTCAAGATGTGAAGGTCACTTGACAAACAGTTGACGTCAGTTAAATGACTTCAGGGGGAGAGGGGGCAGCCAGGGTTTGAAGTAGCAGTTGTGGCACCCGCTCGACACTAGAGGGCAGTGTGGAGCAGGGACTAAGGACAGACATTCTGCAGCATTATCTGGAGCGGGAACACCATACAGGTGTGTTGAGCGAGGTGTAAGCAGGTACTGAACAGCTATGAGCAGGTATAAGCAGGTGCGAGTGGATATGAATCGGTGTGAGTAAGTGTTAAACGGGTATGTGTAGGTGTTAAACAGGTGTGCGCAGGTGTAGGTGTTGAAAAGGTGTGTGTAGGTGTTAAACAGGTGTGTGCAGGTAGGGCAGTACCATGTCCTCGTCAGGAGCAGCGGCGGGGGGGGGCAGCAGCTGTTTGGGGGGCCGCACCACGGTGGGCATGATGCGGTTATGCAAGGCCGTCTCCTCCTCTGTGGCCTCCTCCAGAGTCTGCAGGGAGCAGAGACACCGTCACCAACGCTAATGCACAACGCTAACACAGAGTCTGCAGGGTGCAGAGACACCGTCGCTAACGCACAACGCTAACACAGAGCCGCTAACACAGAGTCTGCAGGGAGCAGAGACACCGTCGCTAACGCACAACGCTAACACAGAGCCGCTAACACAGAGTCTGCAGGGAGCAGAGACGCCATCACTAACGCTAACGCACAACGCTAACACAGAGCCGCTAACACAGAGTCTGCAGGGAGCAGAGATGCCATCACTAACGCTAACACAGAGCCGCTAATACAGTCTGCAGGAAGCAGAGACACAGTCGCTAACGCTAACACAGAGCCGCTAACAAACAGTCTGCAGGGAGCACACAGACAGTCACTAACACAGAGCGGCTAACACAAAGGCGCTAACACACCGAGTCTGAGTTAGCACACAGACGCTATCGCTAACGCTAACACTCTCAGATACAGAGTCGCTAAGGGGGTGGGGCTGAGGACTCACCCAGCCGGTGGCCTCGAACATCTTGAGGTCGAGCGGGTCTCCGGAGAGCACGCCCTCGATCTTGGTGAGGGAGTGGCAGGTGGCCATGCAGGCCACGAACTGGGACTTCACCAGAGACTCCTTATAGGTGCTCTCCTCCGAGGGGTGGAACCTGGGAACGCCAGGAACGCCAGGAAAGCACTGTCACCATGGCAACAACACTCAACCGTCCAAACCCTAGCCCCACTGAACCACCCTAAACCCAACCCTGGTCCGGGAGAGCTGCACAGTGTGCTGGCTTTGGTTTCCACCTTGAAATCAAGACACCGATTCAGACCCAAGAAACAAGGTGAGCTGAGATAACTCCGTAATCTACTGCTTTCATTAATCAACTAAGTGCTGAGTAACAACGACAGCCAGCACACTGTGTGGCTCTCCAGGACAAGGGCTGCCTACCCTCGCCCTGACCCCCCATAACCCCACTCACCTGCCACTCTCCGTCCGGCGGATGCCCCACAGATCTAACCCATCCTCCGTGAGTGTTCCAGTCTGTGGGGGGGAAAACCAGACATACTTGTTATTTTCCATTTATTTTAAATAGGGGATGCGCAATAAAGGACATGTGCTACTTACAGTAATGAATACCGGATCTATGAGGCAGCCTTATGCAAGCATACCTTGTCGTAGCAGACCTAGCGTTAGCGTACCTTGTCGTAGCAGACCTAGCGTTAGCGTACCTTGTCGAAGCAGACCTAGCATTAGCGTTCCTTGTCGAAGCAGACCTAGCGTTAGCGTACCTTGTCGTAGCAGACCTAGCGTTAGCGTACCTTGCCGTAGCAGACCTAGCGTTAGCATACCTTGTCGAAGCAGACCTAACGTTAGCGTA
>NC_083763.1:2982191-3102191 GCF_963514075.1 Conger conger | reverse complement strand
TTAGGGTTCTTCAGAAAGCCCCATCACAAGTGGGAACCTTCAAATTCTGCAAACTCCCTGTGTTCCTTCATCAACCGAGAATGCACCCCGTGGTATTACGGTAATGCAGCTGAAGGTTCTCCCTCTGCCCCGGTCTCCCCTCCCCTCTCTATCTCTCACACACACTCTTTCACACACTCACAGAGACTGATAACCGCTCGGACTGAAACGCCCCGCCCCTCTCCCTGAGTCTTCCCCTCAGAGGAAGACTCACGGCGGTGTGGTCTGGCTACGCCGCGTGACTGCGACCCGGAAGGTTGGTGGTTCAAGCCCCAGTGTGGCCGCAATAAGACCAGTCGCAGCCGTTGGACGCTTAACCCCGCATTGCTCCCGGGAGGATTGACTCCCTGTTTAGTCAAATCAACCCCAAGTCGCTTTGGATAAAAGCATCAGCTAAACAGCTGTAATGTCATTCGCCAGAGTATATAAGGCTGCAGACAATGTACTAGCACACACTTCTGCGACCAGACAATGAGCTCAGACCCATTTTAGGTTCAAAAGGAGCAGCGAATGTTTTTAAATGGGATTGAGAGGAATTCTGTGGGGACATATTTTCAGGGAGGCTCGGTGGAAAGTCCAGGGGTCAGAAAGTAAAAGTCACGCCAAGTGCTTCTTCCACCCACGAGTTCAGCCAGCTGATTTCACTCAGTGGTTCCACCTCCTGGCTGAACAATGCTAATTAGCAAATTCAGGTGCCTGGAAGAGACTTTTACTTTCTGAACCCGGGTTTTCCCCCTCCGATGACGCATGTGGTCGGCACGTTTTTTCAGTGCTGAAGCTCTGCCAGGTGACTCCCACGGACAGGTGTGCACAGGCTCGAGACGGAGGCAGGAGCAGCTGTCTGTCAATCAGCTCCAGGGGCCCGCCATTCCCGCCAGAATAACTGGGAGAGGCGGGGCATTAGGGCCCTGTTCCTCAAACCACAATCCTCCAGGGCTGGTTGTACACCCTCGCTGTACCTGGGAGTCAGCTGCGAAGACAGTCGGGCCGTGCAGTAGACGCAGGTAATTACGCCGGAGGAAAGAGAAACCGGACCGGATGAGTTTGGAATCGAGGGCCATATTTGACTATCAGAGAGCGTGTGTGTCGGGGAAGGGGAGCGAAACAGGGGTGTGGTTATGGGGGGGGGGGGGGGGGGCTGTTGTGGGTAGGCAGGATGGCAGCTCTTTTCGGGAGTTCCTGAAATACGCAGAGCGTGAAATTCCACATCAGACGCGTGTCTGGGAAACAGCGGTGGGTCATTTAATGCTGAATTGTTATTGTTTCAGTAATCTCCATTCGCTGGATTTCGCTCAGTTTGGCGCTCAGAACAGGCTTATGGAAGGACGGGAACAAGTCCCGGCTTGCACCTGCAAACAGCTCTGTGATTGGCTCCCGACACAGCTGTGTGTGTGTGTGTGTGTGTGTGTGGATGTTGCACAGCTGTGTGACGGGCTCCTGAACATAGCTCTGTGATTGGTTGCTTTGAAGAGCACCGATTGGTTGCAGCCATGTGATTCGCTCTGGCACAACGCTTTATGATTGGCCGCTGAACGCAGCCGTGTGATTGGCTCCTGCATGCAGCTGGGTGATTGGCTGCAGCATGCAGCTCTGTCACAGGCTGCTGCACAGCTGCTCCAGCAGCCAATCGCACAATTTGGTTCCTATTTCACAAAATGAATTACGATTCAATTTATGAATTGAAAAAGGACATACCAGACATTTTTTTTGCCGTCGTCAGAAAAGAAAAAAAAGCGGAAATCCTGTTTCGCAATAGTTTGTGACACAGAATTCCGTTTGCGGTATTCTGCACAGGCACAAAATAACACAGCGAAGCAACAAATCACTCGTTCAGTTAATCCTGTACTAAGTCGCTATGGATACGAGCATTTGCTCCGTGAATGTGTTGTAACTGTAACCATCTCTCCATGCACACACTTCAAACGAGGTGATTATGACATCACCTCCTGCACAACCAATAGGAACGCAAAGATGACCCAACAGGTCACAAAGGTTACCCAATACAAGGAGAGGGTATATACACATGAGTGTGTATAGAGTCTTTTACAAAGCCTGCCTATGGAGACCCTATAGAAGGCCATCCTTGGCCTCAGACAGCACAAAGAAGATCTTTCCGATAAGGCAAACGCTCACAAACATCCCTTTGTGGTAGCATTATAAATGTTTGTCAAGAGAGGTCAACGCCTTGTCAACTAGCAGTGTGTGCGCATGTGTGTGTGTGTGTGTGCGTATATACCGCAAAACAAATTGGTGAATCCAAAAGTAAAAAAAAACGAAAACAATTATTGTTAAAAAATAAAAATAAAATAAAACAATGTTTTTTTTTTTTTTGGTGCTCAGTCCTATATCACTGACCTGTCAATCAAAAGTATAAACCTGACAGAAATAACAATAAATAAACCCAACCGAACAAGGACAAGCTGACCGTGCAGGATGATAAAAGCTGGCCACCGCACTCTCCCCCCAAAACATCAGCAACACACTGAAGACCAGCGAGCAGCAAACTGTCACATTAAACCCTGTAATTATGAAGCACAGAGGACCCATCATGATTTCCCATTAGAAAAATCATCCGCCCAGCAGCCAATATTCATTTATACAGGGCAGGTTGACCAGAGCACTCGCCAGTGGGCCAACCTGCGTGTGTCTGTATGGTGGGAGGAAACCGGAGAGTCTGGGGAAAACCCCACACAGGCACACAGGCACACGGAGACAACATCCTGTCGTCACCAACTCACCTGTCACCTGTCACCTGTCAACACCGGTCAGCTCCACCAAAACCGGTTTACACTCAACCCTGAGCCAATCCCACCCACCTCCCTCAAGCTTAACAGCCTTAAACAAAACCAGAGAGTGTGTGTGAGAGGGAGAGAGAGAGAGAGTGTGTGAGAGGGAGAGAGTGTGTGAGAGGGAGAGAGAGAGTGTGTGTGAGAGGGAGAGAGATAGTGTGTGTGAGAGGGAGAGAGATAGTGTGTGAGAGAGGGAGAGATAGTGTGTGTGAGAGGGAGAGAGAGAGAGTGTGTGTGAGAGGGAGAGAGAGAGTGTGTGAGAGGGAGAGAGTGTGAGAGGGAGAGAGAGAGTGTGAGAGGGAGAGAGTGTGTGTGTGTATGTGAGAGGAAGAGAGAGAGAGAGGGAGGGAGAAAGTCAGTGATGAAATTGGATACTGTAATTATTACCCAACCTTCAGACAGACACACAGGGTAGGGTGTAGGCTGAGGGGGGTTGGGTTGCTAAGAGACCTCTCCTTACCTTCAGACAGCCCCCCGCCCTCTCGAGCAACAGTCCCGTCTCTTACGACACCAACCTGGGCTCCTGCAACAGAGGGGGCAGTCTGTCAGACACATCACATCATCCATCAACCATAACAACACCCTCATAACGATCAGGTATTTATCTGACACTTATATCCAAAGGGAATTACTGTTGATTAGACTACGCAGGGGACAACCCCCCCCCCCGGAGCAATGTGGGGTTTCGGGCCCAGCTGCTCTGTGGATCTTATTGTAGCTACACCGAGGCTTGAACCACCAACCTTCCAGGTCCCAATGAAGCACCTTAGCCACTAGGTTACCGACCACTCAGGTAATCATTTAACCAGGTAAGTCACTGAGAACACAGTCTCTTTTCGGCAGAAAGCAACCAGGGCAAGATTTGCATATACCAACGGTAGTCCTGGACTAACTTGAGTTTGGTGTCAAGGGCCGGGTTGTAATTCAACTGAATCCAAATTACACGGGTTGTCTTAATCAAAGCAAACCACAATATCAACAATTACCCTTTTATGTAAGCATATATTCCTCAGAACATTACTCACTAGCATCAGCTGACATACACATGGAATTGGGCAAAATCCACAGTAACTTTCCATGGAAAGTTTCTGGAAAGTTACTGGGAGTTCACCGGAAAATTACCAGACCTGACAGCTGGGTCAGACACAAAGGGAGGCTCCACTTACATTCTGCACTTAAGATAAAGAAGGAAAAAAAGGTCCATGGCCCCCATGATGACTTATTCAGGATGTCAAAAACATCAAATATTACACTGCAATCACTCAGCATGTCTAAGTCAGACAGAGCACATCTGCTGATTGGGGAAGTCACTTCTGCCCGTGGCCTAGCAACAGCAGTCGACGCTTAGGGACTTTTACAGTGTCGACACCAAATTCAGTTTACAGAACGCTCGTGATTAAAGACCGAGGTTCAATTTGACAACCGTATCAACGCGTTAGCCCCCCAAATGACAATAGCACAAAAAGCACTTGAGATTTATGCAACAACTCAATTGAGGCAAGAGCTGCTCAACAACACGGTTACCGCAATAATGACAAGCACGGACATCTTTATTTTACTTTGTGTGTGTTAGACACAAAAGCCATTGTCGGGAATACATTTACAATGCAAGAGAGGCCAGTGACCTTGTACAAGGAAGAATGATAATTCAACTACACTGGGCGCAGTTCGCAAGTTGGCAAGGTGGTGTTTTATTTTCATGGTTATGACAGATTACACACCAATACCGGTAATCCTTTAACCCGTTGAGGAGAAGGAGTTTTGGAATGCTGTCTGAAAATTGTAAGTCGATGTTCTAGAACTGCCATTGATTTCAGTTCAGTTGTGATTGTTACATCAGCATTAGAATGTTCATCTGAGAACATTCTAATCACATATCTGTAATCTCAAACCTCAACGTGTTAATAATTAATGAAAACTCAAGATGTCATTCCCAGCAACTATAAGGAATCCTTGCGGTGAGTTTTGCCAGTAGCAGGGTTCTGTATTCCTCGCTTAGAGACTCAGATCCATATTAGTGCTCAGGACCAATATTCATAAAGAATCTTTTGGCATTGGAGGTTAGGGTATGAACAGGGGGAAGCCCTGCAGCACTGCTGTTCGGAGGTGGTTTATGAATATTTGTGCAGCTCACTTATTAATACGCTTATGATCCGTTTGACGCGTGAAGCCAGGCTTACTGTTAAGGACCCATAAAAAGTGCTGACTCTTCGAAGCAGTACGCCACAAGGCTTTTCACCCAGAATTACTCCCCAACGCAGCCCCTGCCCCCCGAACCGCAAGCAGAGCTGTTATCAGACTTGCGTAGAATTCTTTCTTTTTTTTTTTTTTCTTTGTGTGATCAAATGTTTGCGTAGTATTCATAATAACTGGGTCGCCCTTCAGCATAAAGCCGGAACTCCGTAGGAATACCAGCACCTATTCTCCAGGTGTGGATCAGACAGGGTGTTTAACGCAGAGCCTCAACGCCGGGCGGTGGGGACCGACGCGGGCGGCTCTGAGCACCCCGCCGAAGGCCCGCGGCAGATACCATCTCCGATATTAATAGCTCCCAGCAGCCCGGCTCAATCGCTATTGTGTAGCTTTGATTAGCGTTTCCTTCCTTATCGTATCAGAGAGGCCACTGTGAGCACACAATGCCCGGGCTAACGGCTACAGTCTGCGCTGGGGGGACGGCCTCACCATGCCACAGGCCACAGCTAGCGCGCAACGCAGCGCTGTAACGTCTGAGCTAACCGCTGCAGTCTGCACTGAGGGGGGGAGAGAGAGAGCAGAGAGAGAGAGCAGAGAGAGAGCAGAGAGAGAGAGCAGAGAGAGAGCAGAGAGAGAGCAGAGAGAGAGAGCAGAGAGAGAGAGCAGAGAGTGAGAGCAGAGAGAGAGAGCAGAGAGAGAGAGCAGAGAGAGAGCAGAGAGAGAGAGAGAGAGCAGAGAGAGAGCAGAGAGAGAGCAGAGAGAGAGCAGAGAGAGAGAGAGAGCAGAGAGAGAGCAGAGAGAGAGAGCAGAGAGAGAGAGAGCAGAGAGAGAGCAGAGAGAGAGAGAGAGAGCAGAGAGAGAGCAGAGAGAGAGCAGAGAGAGAGCAGAGAGAGAGCAGAGAGAGAGAGCAGAGAGTGAGAGCAGAGAGAGAGAGCAGAGAGAGAGAGCAGAGAGAGAGCAGAGAGAGAGAGAGAGGGAGAGAGAGGGAGAGAGAGAGAGAGCAGAGAGAGAGCAGAGAGAGAGCAGAGAGAGAGAGCAGATAGAGAGAGCAGATAGAGAGAGCAGACAGAGAGAGCAGATAGAGAGCAGATAGAGAGAGCAGATAGAGAGAGCAGATAGAGAGAGCAGAGTTCACAATGTCAGAGCCTGAAATTCACAGGCAAAACCTTCTCTTTCCCTGCAATCACACAGATACATACGGTCGGTATAATTACAGTATTTACCATATATAATTATATGCCTAAATTACAATATTCAAAATATTTTATAGATATAATTACAGCAGTACTTATATATAGGTATATATATATAAATAAAATATAGGTATAGGTATAATTGAACAAGGCTGCATTTTTAATAGATGAGCTTTCAGAGAGGAGTTCGGCCAAATAGCTGATAAGGTTGAGCTCTTTTTGGATTTCTCATCGATTTTACATCAGCTGCAGTCGACTTTGAACTTACCGTGAGCCTTCAGATGTATCCATTAACCTGGCAGTGAGTTTAACAACGTTCAGCCTGTACGGGAATGAGCAAGGCAAGGGCAGGCTAACCTGTGACGCACCGCCCGTGCAAAACTCATTACACTGGAATGATCATTGTGCCATTACCTCACTTAAACCTGCTGAGACCAAGAGCATTTCACCCAACAACACGGACCCGGTCAGGACAAACGTCCTGCTTCCCCACCTTGTCCAGGAACAATAAGCATGAGCTAATAAGTCAGGGAGACCAGAACAAAAGTGTAGTCATGCATCCACAGGAGAAGGAGAACAGGTCTCTGGCATGTTTCCATCTCCGTTTCAGTCACCAGCGGCGATGGCTACACCGGCATCAGAACGTTGCCGACGGCATTCTAAATCACATGCCTGTGACCTCACGCCTTCATTTGGAAGGGTTCGTTTGGCGGCGTCGTTAATGCGTTACGTGTGATCGCCGTCGGCTTTGGCCCGCGTCCCCCCACCTCGCCCAGGAACAATACGCATGAGCTAATGGCGCGCTCGATAATCCAGGGAAACCGTCGGAGGAAAAGCGCTCCGCTGTAGCGATGCTATCGCTTCCCGTCATAACCCATAACCGCCATCCTTAATAAAGAGGATATGTTTTGGGTTTTTTTTTGGGGGGGGGGGCGACCCAAGCGTTGTCACCCGGAGCAGCAGCCTCGTCAGGGTTCGGGTGGGGCCATGACCCCCCCCCACCCAGCGCTTTTGTTCTGCTCTCCCCCCTGCCACCCCCCCCCCCCCAGTTCTGTGAATGCACAGTCAGCCAGACCGGGCTGAAGGACTGGATTTAGCGCAAGGCAAGACCTCTGCACCAGGTGCACTGAACCAAATCCCGCCTGTCAAAAAGCATCAGTCAATTCAAACCAAAACAGAGGGGGAAAAACCGCTGACGCAGTACGGACATACTGACAGCCTACAGACACCAACACTCTACAGACACCAACCCTCTATAGACGTCGACACTTAGACGAACCCAGTGTGCAACACGCTTCAGAGACCAACGTTTAGATAAGATAAGCACCACAGCAATGGTGCCAGGTCAAAACTGAAATCTCTCTTGCAGTCTGGGAATTGGGATGGGAATCTGTCAGGTCCTTAAAGTGGCACAGACATGAGGAAGGAAGGATATCACACTTTAACCCTTTCGAAGAGTAAGGTTTTTTTTTTGGAATGTTGGGGGGAAAACCAACATTGCATAAACGCGTACTCTTCAAAAGGGTGTGTTAGTGTGAAGTCAGTGTTCTAGAACTCCACTGATTTCATTCGTCAATAGCGATTGTGACATCAGCATTAGAGTGTCACATTAGAATCACACACGTGTGACCTCACGCTAACCCTGGAACGGGCGGTCTGCTCCCAACTGTCCACTTATCTTCTCCACAACAATCTCCATGACCCCAACCAGTCTGGCTTCAAGAGTGGCCACTCCACTGAAACCGCCCTGCTCGCGGTCACTGAGGCACTCCACTCTGCTAAAGCAAAATCCCTCTCCTCTGTCCTCATCTTCCTCGACCTGTCGGCCGCCTTCGATACAGTCAACCATGAGATTCTGCTCTCATCGCTGTCTGGGATGGGTGTCACAGGTTCTGCACTCGCTTGGTTTTCCTCCTACCTCTCTGGTCGCTCCTACCAGGTGACTTGGAGGGGCGCACTCTCCGACCCTCAACCCCTACGAACTGGAGTCCCGCAGGGCTCGGTTCTTGGGCCTCTCCTCTTCTCGCTATACACCATGTCTCTTGGTTCTGTTATCTCTTCCCACGGCTTCTCTTATCACTCCTACGCTGATGACACCCAACTCTTCATTTCCTTCCCCCCTGACACCCAAATCACCACACAGATCTCTGCCTGCTTGGCTGATATCTCTGCATGGATGACTTCCCATCACCTGAAGCTCAACCTTGCCAAAACTGAGCTTCTCTACATCCCTGCTAAGTCCTCTCCGTCAATCGACCTCTCACTGACTGTGGAGGACTTTGTAGTTTCCTCCTCCCGTACGGCAAAGAATCTTGGGGTGACTCTTGATAACTGCCTCTCCCTGGCTCCACAAGTATCCTCCACTGCCAGAACCTGCAGGTTCTTTCTGTTTAATATACGCCGCATCCGTCATCTCCTGACGGAGAAAGCCACCCAGCTCCTAGTCCAGGCGCTCGTCATTTCCCGCCTGGATTACTGCAACTCCCTCCTAGCCGGTCTCCCAGCGTGCGCCATCAAGCCCCTCCAGCTGGTCCAGAATGCTGCAGCCCGCTTGATCACCAGTCAGCCCAGGTCGGCTCATGTCACCCCGCTTCTCATTGGCCTCCACTGGCTTCCTATTGCCGCACGCATCCGATTCAAGGCCCTAGTGTTGGCATTTCAGGCTGCTAAGGGGACTGCCCCACATTACATACAATCCCTGATCACTCCCTACTCCCCAGCTAGACCACTCCGGTCTGCCAGCTCTGGTCGCCTTACGATTCCCTCTCTACGGGCACCTGGCGGTCGAGCTGCACGTTCACGCCTGTTTTCCGTTCTGGTTCCTCAGTGGTGGAATGACTTGCCTACCACTGTCAGGACAGCAGAATCCCTCCCCCTATTTCGACGCAGACTCAAAACACACCTCTTCAAACTCTACCTTAGCCCCCCCTCCTGATTTACCCCGCCCCCCCCTTCTGATACCCCTATCCCTGTCTAACCCCCCCCCCCCCCCAAAAAAAAAAAAAAATATTGCACTTATATGACGACTATATGTTTAGAACAGCAGTCCAGGTGTATTTTTCTAGTTCTGGATGTGATGCTTTGACTCGTGGTAGAACCTATGCACTTGTAAGTCGCTTTGGATTAAAAGCGTCTGCCAAATGAATAAAATGTAAATGTAAAAATGTAAATGCAAAGAGAGAGTGACGCAACACTTGATGGGGTTGGGCACAGCTATAAGTATGAGGACCTAATGACCACGGATACAGTGCATACACAAAACACACATTTTAGTTATGTGCAGTAAGCATGGGGGAGAAATACCTACTTGAGCGGATCTGGAGATTTAAAATCTACTTTTGTGAAAAAACACGTGAAGAGATAAAAAAGAGGGACGTCCTTCCATCCCATAAACCGAAACAGGGAGAACTTGCTCCAGTCAAGCAGACGCATGAAATGGCATTTCAAATATTTCAGGATGTCAGCCAATCGGTTCAATTACTTGATGAACCACATCTGGCCCTACATTATCACATTACATGTAATTTGCCAGACGCTTTGATCCAAAGCGACTTACAGTTGATTGAGACTAAGCAGGAGACAATCCCCCCCCCCGTAGCAATGCAGTGCTAAGGGCCTTGCTCAAGAGCCCTACAAATCCACACACTGTACGATGCTTCCTAATCCATTCTGTCCCCACATGTTTATCAACATCAGCCAAATCCAAAAATAATGAAGTGGAGCAAAGAAACGTACCCATGACAACAAACTACTGCGTTCACTTTGCCTGTCCAATCGCACGTCGTGTGATCAAGTACAGCGGCATCCATCTTTGTCACAGAAAACCCGTCAAAAGACACATACACACAGACACACACGCCCACGGACATGCACAGACACGGATACAGACATATAGACAGTAACACACACACACACACACGCACGCGCACACACACACGCACACACACACAGCCCAAGCAAATGGTTCCCTTTTTTTTTTTTTTAACTCAAGTCGCTTAAAAAGTGAGAACAGATGAACAGGTTCTCGGAATGTTTGTATTATGACATCAGCATAAGAATGTCGCTGATGGCACTCTAATGACATACTTGTGACCTCACACCTTGATTTAAAGAGCTAACTTGGCAGCGTTAATAAGTTACATAAGATTACCATCAGTTTGGCTGCGTGTCATACCCAGTGGCAGGCTAATTACCTGGTTATAACATAAACCACGGCGGTCCTGCGTGGACTGGTTTCTCCACAGGTGAACCTGCTGCAAGGTGCGCATGAACGGCCGTCAGGAATTTCAAACATCTCCCAGCAGCACACGGCTCAATATGACAGCCAGGAGATATGACCTGACCCTGAGCAGCTCCCCATCAGCCCAGCCGATGAGATAATATGACAGACACAGCAGCGCAGCCTTGGAGAGCCTTTATCATGACAAAGCACACTGACGCTGAAACGCCACAAAATCACAGTACTGTCGGGTCATCAAAACACATCACAACAACATGATGGGATCTGTCCTCGCAGTCAAACCACTAGTGCCCGTGTCACATGCTGTTACTCCCCTGGGACACGCGGACGGACACGTGGACTCACACACTCTCACACTCTCACACACACACACTCTCACACACTCTCACACACACACTCACACACACTCTCACACACACACTCACACACACTCACACACTCTCACACACTCACACACACACACACTCACACACTCACACACACTCACACACTCACACACACTCACACACACTCACACACACTCACACACACTCACTCACACACACTCACACACACTCACACACACTCACACACTCTCACACACTCTCACACACTCTCACACACTCACACACTCACACACACACACACTCACACACACTCACACACACTCACACACACTCACACACACTCACACACACTCTCACACACTCTCACACACTCTCACACACTCTCACACACTCTCACACACTCTCACACACTCACACACTCACACACTCACACACTCACACACTCACACACTCACACACTCACACACACACACACTCACACACTCACACACACACACACACACACACACACACACACACTCACACACACTCACACACACTCTCACACACTCTCACACTCACACACACACACACTCACACACACACACACACACACACACACACACACACACACACACTTCTGGGTTTCTTGCCGTCGAGAGAGGGCCCACACCAACACAAAATAAATGATAAAAAGCCTTCACCCTTCCCCCTCCGGATTCCGGGGCAAAAATAAGAGATTAACACAATAAATCAAAATTAAAAAGACAAACGACGGTGAGAAACCCAGGACTGGAGGACCAGCTCCTCCCTTCTGCGCACTGAACTGAAGGACAAAATGAAATAGAAACGCCACGAAACTGGCTATTGCCCACAGTTCTCCGGTCGGTCTCTGCCCGGTACTGAGGAACCCAGCACGCCTTACAGCTTACAGAACCTGGGCTGATCGGTTGTTTTAATGTTTCAAAACTTTCACCCGCGCTCAAGAAAAAGAGAGAGACAGCAAGAGAGACAACTAGAGAGAGGGAAAGAGAGAAAGATAGTGAGAAAGAGAGAAAGAGAGAGAGGGAGAGAAAGAAAGAGGGAGAGAGGGAAAGAGAGAGAGAGAAGCCTATTAAATCAGTGAAAAGACAAAGAGAAGATCAAACAGGGGGCAGATTTAACTCTGGCCACATGCTCACGGATTAGCACAACCACAGAACACCACGCTGGGAACCGTGCTTATTAATCTCCCAAAGATTAGGCAAAATTTAACATAACAGGGGCACTCATTAACGGCAACACGGGCAGTGGTGGGTGAGATTATCATTCTCGATGCAAAACAAATCCATGTTACGCAACAGGCAGCCCTGACCTCGCACTGCGATTGGCCGAGAGACATTCCAAGGAGAGCATAAGTCACTCAAAGCTCAAATGTTTATGTACGTCTCATCCCTTGTATCGGAGATATCAAACTCGTAGCCTAGCAACGCTTCAGAAGCACTCCATAAAACACTGGCATAATTGCAATAATACTGTACACTCAATAATACTGTACACTCAATAATACTGTAAACTCAATCATACTGTAAACTCAATAATCCTGTGCACTCAATAATACTGTAAATTCAATAATCCTGTGCACTCAATAATGCTGTAAACTCAATAATGCTGTACACTCAATAATACTGTACACTCAATAATACTGTACACTCAAACTCGTGCCTTATCCTGACACGACTGGGACAGGGGTGCCAACATCTCCCAGTTAGGCACTCCTTCTGGATATCATCACATAAGTAATGCACCAAACACACAGACACCAAAAATACAATTCAGGCCAACGGCTAAAAAAAAAAAATATGCACCGTGAAGGAAAATACTTGTGTGACTATTTCTTGAACTATGTTTAAACAGATCTCTTCCAGCAATCTTCCGGCTTTCGATTACGGTAACGCTTTTACCTCGTTTCCACTCACACTCTCATCGCGAGCGACTGACGTAGATCACGGCTAAATCACGGCTAAATCACGGCTAAATCAGGGCTAAATCAGGGCTAAATCAGGGCTAAATCACGGCTAAAACAGGGCTAAATCAGGGCTAAATCAGGGCTAAATCAGGGCTAAATCAGGGCTAAATCAGGGCTAAATCAGGGCTTCACACCCTCCGCTCGCCCACAGCTGTGTCCGGGCCGAAGCGCCGCGGGTGAAGTACCTTCTCCAGCGTTCAGCGGCGGCGTCACGGCGAGGAATCGAGCTCCACGCCCCGCTCTCTGGCCGCACGCACCGCCCCTCCCGCACGCACGCCGGGGGGTCAACACCGGCCGCTCCACTCCCGAAGATCCGCGGAGTCACACGCGATATCTCCTCATCGGGACACGGCGTCCCGCGCAAGGTCAAGAGAAGCCACCGCGACGCTCTCGGTTTATCCGCCGACCTCGTACGGGCGGACTTTTTAACAAGCCATTCGCTTCACCGCGGTTACATTATAACTATATTACATCATAACGCCGCTTTTGATTCGTCGTGCGGCAAGACTTCGGCACGGCGCTGAAAACGGCCACGAAAAACACCAAGTCACAGTCGGCGTGTCGTCCCCATATTTTAAACGCCTCCTTCGCCCCCCAACTGAGTCACACTCCAGAGTGGTGAAGCCATGGACTCGCTCCTCCGGTAAACCCGCTCAGTTTAAACTTTCTGACCGCAAGGCAAACGGCCCAGCTAGCCCAGGTCACCTCACCTTTTTATTTACCGCCCGGAGTTTCTTTCTTCATGCTTTTTCGCGCCGCTGTACGACATTTCACACCGGTTTCTATTTTAATCGCAGGCAGTTCATCACGGTGGAGGATGAAGGCGGGTTTTATCCAGGCCCGGTCTGAGGTGAGCCGCAAGCCGGCACACAAGAAAGACAACCCCCCCCCAAACCCCCCCCGAACGGCACACAAACGCGACCTGGAGGCCGAAGACACCTCCACCGTGCCAGGACATCTCCCGCCCCGCCCTGTCCAAACACCGCCGCGGCCTTCACGCGGGGGTGTGAAACGTTCCCATGCCGACGCCTAGCGGAGATACGCCCCGCACCCCCCTCCCCCCTCCCCCCTCCCCCCTCCCCCCTCCCCACACGCCTCTCCAGCTCGCCCCCGACGACCCCCGCCCATCTCCGCCTCCCAAAATCAGCCCCCCAGCTGAGTTTTCAAAGCGAAAAAGGCAAAAGGTAACCCGACAAGGTTTCAAGTGTTCTGAAACATTCTTAAGCTAAAATGACTAAAAATATTAAGGGCCGCGTTCCAAGACACAGATTAAGCTTGCTCCTGGACTAATTTGGTTTTTTTTTTTTTATGGAAAATCTTAATTTAGTCTAGGACTAGGCTTAATCTGTGTAAGCGAAACAGGCCCGAAATCTGCGTACAATGTTGAGAAAGGAAATAACCCATCAGCACGTCATTTAGTTAAAAACTAAATTTGACACTTGAACTTCAGCACAGGGAGAGATTTGCATTGGTTCCAGTGTGTCCTTAAGGGCGAATGAGCTACAGGTGCAACAGGACCTGCTTCAGGAGGAACACCTGCCTGAATTTGCATTTCTGTGACGCCTAGAAAGCTGAATAGGCAAAGTAAAAGAACAGTAATTTGTTTGAGCAGAATGTGCGTTTCATGGGTATTTAAGTGCAGATGTTCAGTGCAAGAGATTACCACCCTGCCCTTACAGCACGGTGAGGTCTGAACCCCTATGCTAACTGAACCTGACATGAGCAGGCTAATCACCTATTAGCAACAATCAGCGTCCGACCGAATTACCACCCAAGAGTGCCTTCGCTCCTTGCCTAGCCTTCCACGGCACAAATGAGCTCTAACTTAGCATTAACTTTAGACACTGCCACCCGTGAACGGCCTAAACGCACAGCAGCAACAAAATGTAAAATGTCTGCACCGGCTCCTTTGCAGAACAGGACGGTGTCTCAGTTCCCCATTGCCCAGTTCATGTCAGTCCTACAGGTCATATGGTCATCTTACAGGTCCTGCAGGTCACGCAGACAACATTTACACTTGAATATCCGAAATAATTTCCTGATAGCGATTATCCACATACAAACAGACTAAACTGTCGTCATATGCGGAGCCTTCCACCGGACCGGAACACTCGAAACTTCACAAGCACAGAGATCACGTGTGGTGGAGGTTCGAGAGAAACCGAAGGCTCACTAGCGATTACAGAAACCGAACTCTTTTTTTTTTGCTACGGCTGCAACCAACTAACTGGAGTCTCGACACAGCCGTCAACTTTTACACATCGTCTGCCGAGCGTCATTTCAACGCAAACTGAAATAGCGAGAGGCAGAGGGAAGTGGGTTGCCCGGGTTTCGCATTTCACGCGCAAAAGACCGAGGGTAAACGCAATGCGGTTAAATCATATCCGGACACCATCTAGATACAAGCTACACTGAACAACCACGAGTAAACGGGGTCAGTCAACAGTCAAAAGTGTTTTCAGATTTTAAAATAAATAAATAACGCTGAATCGCATGCTTGATTAGAGTCGTCCCTCTCCACACTCAAGCACAGACTGCCGGTTGTGACATCGTGTGTTGCGCTGCCCAATCACGAATTAGGTACTAAAAAGGCACTACACAAAAAAGAGGAAAGAGGTAGACGCCTAATGCTGACACAATACTTCCCCCTCAGCCAAACTTTAAAAGCTTCCTGACCAGCTTACACTGGTGGGACAGTCAAGCAGTCTGGTACTGCACCACATAAAGCAGGCTCACCACGATGCCCGACCGCAACCTGAGACTCTTCTCCTCACAGCGCCCAGCGCGACAGGTTGGTCAGCGCTAAAGCCGCAGCGCCTGATGAACAACACTGTGCTTCTGGGAAACGCAGTGTGGCTGCAAGCCTGAGGGGCCTCTCCACAAGCCATCTTACGTTCGAGATTGAGGAAACGTGGACTTTTTTCGCAGTAATTGTATTTTTTGCTTTCGGTTTTCGAGCATTGTGCCAACCAAGGGATTTTTTTACATTATTGGCATTTTCACGCACGTTCAATGGACAAGCGGAGATGTTGCGATGACCAAGCAAAAGGAAAATGAATACAAGACAGGCTGAAGAAAAATTAAAACTGAAAGGCCGGCAAATGGCGGAAATGTGAAAGCCTTGTTTCTTGTGTGCAGGGTTCACAGAGCTACTGGAAAATGTTTCGGACCTCACAAGCTGTACAGTCACTGCTTAGAGCAGGGGTGCACACCAAGGGCCGTCCACAACAGGATTTTGTGCCAACTTCTGCTCTTAATTATTTAATTAGCTAAATAATGACTAGATCGGACACAGTTGTATATGGACCAGATACAGCGGCAGACTGCAAGTGTGTCCAAAAGATTGTTCTGCGCTCAAGTACAGGAGTGAACCAGTATCATTTATAGAGGTGTCAGAAAAATAGATTAAGGCAATCGGTTGGAACAAAAACCAGCTCGCGGACCAGCCCTCCAGGGCCGGAGTCGTGCACCCCTGGGCTACAATTCCTTCTTCGAAGCGTTGAGCGTTTGAGGTCAATAAGGTGTCTCACTAATGAGGTTTCCGACCGGGATCTCTGCTGGGGGACGACACACTGAGATGGGAAGAGCGTCTCTTTCCCTTTCTCTCGACCGTCGAGACGTGCCAGGACCGCCGCTGATCTCCAAGGTCAAAGGTCAAAGGTGCTTCTCCAGTCGATCACTGTCAGGCACGCTCCTCGTTTGGGGTTTGAGGGGGACTGCTCTGAAAGATTGAACACGGATGAATTTCAGCATCTTTTCCATTCAGGAAAATCAGAAAGGTCTACAGGGAAGACTTTGTATGAATCCAGCTACACGACTCGCCCAGATGATAGTCTGTTGCTTGCTGTAGCGCGACACATTTTCATGTATGCTTTGCGTGCATGTGCTGTGTTAGGGTTGGAGTGAAAACCTACAAGATGGTAGATCTCCAGGAACAGGGTTGGGCAGCCCTGCTCTAGCAGTTGAATGAGGGTACTGTGTTAGGGTTGGACTGAAAACCTACAAGATGGTAGATCTCCAGGAACAGGGTTGGGCAGCCCTGCCCTAGCTGTTGAATGTGCTTTGTTAGGTATGGAGTGAAAACCTACAGGACTAAAAAGCTACCAAATGAATCCCATTACATCATATTGAGATCCAACAAAATGGATTTTTCAAGTGGCTGTTCAGAAACCTAAACTGCAAGGCTTTCAGACAACATTCGGAAATGGCGTGATCTAGTCGACGAAATTAGTTTCATAAACGGGCGCACATTACTCTGAAGATGAAGGGGCAGCATGAAACGCAGCCAATTGCCAAGCGGCCAAGTGAACCCTTCGTGAACTTCAGCCGGGCCCTACTTCCTTTATAGCATGCAAAGCTTTCATCACTCAATCACTGATCATATCTAAAGTAGAAACACCCATGCAGCTCTACGACCAACGCATGAGTCATCGAGTTTGGGGAAAATTCCACAGGACAAAGGCTGCCGGGCCTCGTCAACTGTCCCACCACTCTGAGTAAATAAATAACTTATTATTTAGCAGACACTTTTATTCACACTTAGATTTGATTAGACGAAGCACGGGGCTTGCCCAAGGGCCCCGACAGCTCTGCGGATGTTGTCATGGCTACAACGGAACTTGAACCACCAACCTTCCCGGTCCCAGTCGCGTACCTTAGCCACTAGGCTACAGGCTGCCACTGTATCTCTAATTCTGTTAATTCGGCTCAACTAGTGGCCTAAACGTAGTAAACACTGATGACTGTGGTTAAACCTAGGTGTTAATTCAAGAAACGTTGATAAAATGGAGTATGTTGGCTACACAGCACCAAAATATTTGCATTGCTACCGTTTTCAGCCATGTGAAGTATCAGCACTGAAATATCAAAAAGTATCAGTGCTCTAATGATTCTGGGTCTTAGTTATTCTAACGTGTAGAATGTCCTGGAAATCGCAAAATTCGGTAGGGGCCAGGAGAGAACACGTCGGTCCAAAACAGAGAGTCAGGATGATTCAGTTTTCCCTGAGGCAGGTGATGACGCATGATGCCGTCACCATTTAACAGGGGACGATAACCTCACCTAATTGGTCGGGGCCACGACACGTTCCTTCGTTCATATAAACTTTGTGAATTTTAAAAAATACGTATTAAGACAGGGCAATTGGGGAGTGGTTCAAAGATTAAGAATAACTCACTGTGTGTAGTTTAAAGCGAATTCAAATGGAATTCAAATTCAAAATTCGTCTAGAAGCGTTGTGTCACTGGTTCTTTAACTTACATTTGGATAATAAGTAACGGTTACAACATTAGCCGAACAGAATCACTGAACGCCAAATAAGATATTCTCATTAGCTAGCTGTTAGCTACATTAACATGCATGCCATTGCATTTCTGATGACAGTCGGGTATGTTAGCTAGGTAGTTAGTGCTAGCTAACAACTAATTGGACATGGTCTTCAATTCAATCAATCAATCAAATCAAAATGTATTTAAATAGCACTATTCGTGCCAGGCCAGTTGAAAGTGCTTTAACCTTACGTTAAGTTACAGGCAAAAAAAAAAAAAAAAAAAAAAAAAGGAAGGCGACACCGTCCCTTGGGATAAAATTTTACACCCCTGGATTAGTTCCGCCAATGCAACTTAAATGAAGAAAAGCAGCCATTTAGCAATAGCATCATAGCCAGGCAAACTGACTGACTGTCAATTTAGCTAATTAAGTGAAACCGATGTTTACACACCATTAATGTTAGCTAAGTGAGGTAAACATCAGTCAATTTGACATTAACGTTGCACATCCAGCCACTTCATTTAGCCAGGCATCACAAAGCTAATTTAAGCTGCCATATGATGTGACTATGAAAAGTTTTGGGATTGACTGGAATGGTTCACAAATGAATCGCGGTCATAAGTAAGCTACAAGCTAGCTAGCCAATAAAAAATATTATTCGCGAATTCTATTCGCTCGACAGAAAGCTTCGAAATGGTAGCCGGTAAAGTTAGCCAACTAGCGCTGGATCAGCTAGCCAGACAAGCAGTTCACACTACATAAAACAGTCCTTTGTAACGTAGCAAGCCAACTAGGCTAAATAATGCTGCTAGCCTGACAACACGATAGTGTTTACGTTGGCAACACTAGTGGTGGTATTCAAGAAATATATATATATTTTGACAAAAGGCGAAATTATGTGGCAACTAAGGCTGGCTAGCCTAGAGGGAATACTACCCGCCATGCTTAATTTCAGATTGAGCAGCTAGCAACCATCAAACAAGGCAGCAAGACTACCATAAACCGCTGTCATGTAGCTAAGTTAGCTAACTAGCTAGAGCTTAATCAACATCCAAATAACCTGGAAACCATATTTACGGCTGAAATATTAGATTTAATAACGTTAGCTAGGGATTCAATACAAGCATCTCAAATTGAACAAGCCACATAAAACGTGCAAAGAACAACCTCTTAGCACACCGATATGTCTGTCACGGAATTCACAAAAAGACAGGGCTGGCACGTTTGGGCAATGTCTATTTCAACAAACTATAAACCGGCCATTTACGAATATAACATCGGGTCAATTCACACTAAGTACATATATTAAAGTACAGTAGCTACCGCGACTAGCCAGTTATTGTATTTATATCCAGATATATCAGAATAAGATTAACCTAGCTTGTAAAATACTTGGGTATCCCCATTCCGCGAGGCACATTGGTCTTGCGAGTTGATCGCTAACCTTAGCCGCCACCAGCATACACACGCGGTTACGATAAAGATAATTTAAATAAGAAATAAACACTTACCCAGAACCACCTGGACTCTTTGATTATCACCTGCGAGTCATAATGCGCCCGAAATCGTTGTTAAAGGCGGGGGGGGGGGGGGACGTAATTCAAGTAGCTATCAAACTGTAGTCTGAATGAGAAATGCGCTCAGCGCACGCATTCACAATGTGACAGCTTGTGGCGCTAATCGGCTCGCCTACCACTATGCGCAAGACTGCCTGGAACTGGCTCACTTAGCTACGAGCCAGCCGGAGGAAGTGATGAAGAGGATGTGAGGTCACTTCAACCTACACAAATGTATGAGCCCCCGACGCGCTTGTGCAGTGTGCAAAGTGCGAGTTTACAAATCGTTGTTACATGCCAATTCTCGGTACATAAGAGTCTTCAACATCGCTAAATTAAGCTGTCATCAGGGCTGGACGAGGGTCTACTGTTAACAGCAATCATGCATGAGTAAAAAAAAAAAAGAAAATAGGTCTAAATAAAACATACGTATGGCAATATTCCTCCCATAGATTGCCCTTCACCAGTTGGCATTTGAGTCCGTGCCCCAAATAACTTTCTGGAATTGCATGACATTCTCAACACCGGGACATGGTGCAAAGGACAATGAATACAATGAATACATCAATAGGTTTTGTGAATCCCTTATTAATATTATTGTATGTAAAAGTTCAGAATTTGCGAATATGAATCAAGCTGAAATGGAAACGGAACAGTGCGTATCCTTAAGTGACAAAAAATATTATAGAAGAACTGTAAAGACAGATTGTGACAGCAGTCCGTGTAGTAGGACAGTAAAGACAGACTGAATTGGCGAGTGAATATTTGTGTGCAAACACAGGGTAAATGGCTCAATCCATTTTTATGGCTACTTCAAGCATGGCACCGTCATGTGTGGAAGAAAATAGCATCCTATTCCAATAAAGAGAACGAGAACCATTTTGTATGTGATGGTGTAACACCTGTGGTTTCTTTGTGGGAGAAAAATTCATTCGGATATTTTGTTAGTAAAACTAAAAATGATATCCTTCCGTCTGCTTTGTCTTATCCTGCTATACGGGTTACACAATTAAACTAAAACCATTTCGGAGATAATACTGTAGATAAAAAGGAAGGTTAATTTAGATTTGGCCACCATTTTTCCCACTTCAATAAAATTTCAGTCGCAGGCAAATCATTCCAGGAAAAAAGAAATGTATTGCGAATATAAATTTAGCACAATGCAAATACATCCACGCGTCCACGAGACATTTTGACGGTGGCATGACAGATGTGTGACATGGCTACAGTTAGGATTGTATGGTGACAAAATTACAACGATGGACATTCCTTCCCGAAGATTCCACGAGGACCCCGAAAAGGTCGTGACGTGCGCCCCAATCCCCAAATGCAAAGAAAAACATTGCGACCGCCGGCCTCAGACGTTCTAATCCTCGCTCCCAGTCGGTTGTGCAAACAGAATTCCTCCTATTTAGAGGGAGCAGTCAGTGTGTCTGAGAAAGAGAGAGAATAAACTTGACCCCTGGCCTTGGCCCCAGAGGGCGGCGCTGCCCAGCAACGCAATGTGAAGACTTCAAATGACATCAGAGCGGGGGACCGCGTGTGGAGGCTTGGAATCCCCGCACCATAGAATGCGGCCTCGAGTGCTGATCCGGGATCAGCTCTCGAACAATGTTCGTACGTGGTTGCAATAGTGCTCAACTGCTGCAAAATCTTACAGACTTTGTCATCGTGTTTCTGGAACCAGGGTCGGTGTGGTTAATCTCTGAGTAAAGTAAATTCAGTGCAGAATTTCATAGGAAGGCACATACGCCCATTCACACAACTCTAAAGTCCAGCAAACTTTTCAGGAGTTCGAGAGACATATTCCTAGAAGTTTAATAGACCAATTAATCAGGACTTTGTCGGTCAGTGAGTGGTCAAATGAGGCAAGGTTTTACAGACTGCACTCATATCTAATCTGCTAGATAAATGTAACAAAATACAACTTGAAGTGCAATATAAAAGTCTTGCATAAAGCGTGGAGATTATGATGCTAAAGCAGCCCACGGTTACAGGAATGTGGAGTGTTATGCAAAATTAGCCCACAGTTAGAGGAAACTTGAAACGAAGTGTGGGGCTGAAGCTTCTTTCTTTCAACCCGGGTTTAATCACATTATATTGAATCATAAAGAAGCACAAGTATTGTAGTTCTCTCCTTGTCAAACTACAGATACAATATAAAACGTATATCAGCAAATCATCATCGAGAATCAGGTCAATGCTAGCGCTAGCCACCAATTAATCTCCAAAAAATATGCCACCAAAAGGAAACTGAATTGGAGAAATGCATTTCCTCCGCAACCCGCCTCTAATCTATGCATTGTCTTCGTGTCAGTTTAGGGGAAATGTCTTGATTGACCAACAATTATAACACGACTTGGACATGGAGGAAACAAGCAGTTAAAGCGGAGATATATTAGGGCGCAGAAGAGCCCGAGTCGCCGGGTCTGTTTCTTATCGTTTTCCTCTGGCGTTTAGTAAATGCCTCGATAACTGAGCCGAAAGAATGCAGGAAGCAAACCACTGACCTAATGGGGCAGCGGCTAAATTGCCGAGTTCCACTCCAGAAGTTCATACGACAGATTCTTAATGGCTTGTATTATTTAATGCAGCGTAGACGTAAAAACTGGGCAGTATGAAGTTTCGAAAACGTATTAATCACCGCCGGGACAAATGAAGGAAACGTGACAAAGTGGTCGGGGAAAAGAAACCTTTGACATCCTTAAACGAGATTAAAATTATAACTCATAAAACAGTCGTGCAATATCAAATGTACTTCAGGATTAAAAATACATATTTAATTAACAATATTGAACATGATCCAGAAGCATGAACATTTCATAATTTATTGGATTCTTATGATACAATGGATATGATGCATGGTGGATCAAAATAGTACCTTAAAGGTACAATGGGTAATTTAAGGACTATAAACACAGGCAGAGCGTGAGTCAACATGTCAGTGAGCCTTTTTCAAATGATAGGAAGGTATTTACAATGGTCTTGTAACAATGTTTTAACACGAAAATCTTACCGATTGTACCTTTAACGATATAACTGAAAGGCCATCATTTACAAGTGGCACAGTAAAACATGAATACATTATTTTCATGTTTACACTTTTTTTATTGCCTTCAAATGTAATTTAACAAAGGTACAGTTTACCATAGTAAAACAAAATGATAGCAATCCGTTTGAATGTGAACATTGCATACAATTGCCATGAACTGCACGGAGCTCTCCCATTGGTCCTTTATTTACCATTGGCTGCAAACTGTTGTCCCATTGGTCATTCATTTACTTGTTGGTCACCCGCAGTGACACCGCTTCTCTTCTCTACACGTCCGACTCTTTGGACCGAATCGCACTTTGTTTGGCTGCTGGGTTTTATTCCGAAATGAACCTTCCAATCCCGGAGCGGGAAAACTTCTGTTTTTTTCAGCTTTTTTTGAACTTTGTTCCAGTGAGCGTTTGCTTCTTCAAAATCCCACTACAGAAAACAATGATAAAACATTAGAAATTAACCATCACACACTTTTACGTGTTCAAACATGTACTTTATGGTAAATGGTTGGCATTTATATTGCGCCTTTACCCAAAGCGCTGTACAATTAATGCTTTGCATACACCCATTTATACACACACGCAAACACCGACAGGGATTGGCTGCCATGCAAGGTACCAACCAGCCCATCAGGAGCATTTGGGGGTTAGGTGTCTTACTCAGGGACACTTCGACACACCCAGGGTGAGATCGAACCGGCAACCCTCCGACTGCCAGACGACTGCTCTTACCGCCTGAGCTAATGCTGGCCCTACATGGATTGCATGCCAGTCCTACAGCCCAACTTGATCCCACAACTCATAAAAACATGTTAAATTAAATAACAGCAGTTGCATGTGAACAGTGTGCATACTGAGGGATTTGTACACAAATTAGGGTTAATTCCTATGGTGTGTACCCAGGTTGGGTACCCGGGTTGAAAGAAAGAAGCCAAGCCCTACACTTTGTTTCATTGTTGAGCAGTGAGACTGTTACGGGCAAATTCCACCGAGCGAAGGTGAAGCCATTCCAAAATCCTTCAGCCATTTAAGTAAACCAATACCCAAGGCTTCTGTTTATGCATAACATAAGCAGTTAATGTCATCCTGCAACACATGATCTGCTCCACCCATGATACTGCTGTCAAAGTCCCCTTGAAGGGTGTATACTGTAATCAAACTGCGCTCTTGATTACTTCTGAGAGTAATTCAATGGGATAGAGATAGGGTCATAAATATGCACTGGGGTATTTTATCAGGTTTACCGACACAAGCCGTTAAAAATTATCCCAGCATACTGTGCTTGCAACCTCTGACATATATACATACCAGTCTAGCATTCATTTGGGGACGGGCGATCATGGCAAGGAGCTCAACGTAGCGTGTAAACTCTTGAGTTCTACTACACTTGATAAAAGTGTCCTCGTGACATTCCAGAACATTTATAGTAGGGCAGCCAATAAAAGACTTAAAAAAAAAAAAAATTAAAAAAAAAAAAAAAGACATCACAATGATCAGTGACATCCATTTCTTGTCCAATCCTGTCACGCACGCAGGCACGCACGCACGCACACACGCGCGCACGCACGACCCTCAGGGTTGCAGCCCGTACATTCCTCTGATCAGGGACACGCAAATGTGGCCTTTGAGTCAACTAGTGAGTTGAGTTTCCCTCGTCCCCTCTAATCAGGGGCTGGTTTAGTGCTGGGCAGAGCCGATGTCGGGGGGGGGGGGGGGGGTAATGGCCTGTAGTCTTGCGGTAAATATAGTCCTCCAGGGCCCAGGAGCTACAATATAATTTTGTCCTGGGATAGGGAATTTCAACCTCCTAGCCCTGGAACTGGGACACCAGGTAAGATCAGTCCCTGACCTTTCAGTGCCCCTGCCGCAGACCCAGGCATCTCGAGATGAGGGGGTTAGAATCACTGTTAGAGGCCTCCAGGGAAGCCCAGACAGGACGTGGTCCAGTCCTGCTCCACGGACACACACCCCTGGGGGAGTGCTTCACATCGTTTGGGGGTTTCCCCAGTGTTGTGAATTGTTTAAGCTCGATTGTTCGATTGTTTTCCACCACACTGCCTGAAAAAGGAGGCACAGTGGAGACCACAAAGATGCGGAGGACTGGGTATGAAACGGTGGAGATCAGAGAGACGGGTCTGGAAAGGAGAGCAGCAGCTGGCCATTTTCGGCCCTCCCTCACACCAGCCAATCAGAAAGCTTCATCCATCGCCTCAGGCAGGTACACTGGGTGGTGGCACTCACATGGAATTGGGTTCTACTTCCTGGAAAGTACTCTACACTGGTCATTTTTAAAACCTCAGTGACATTTATATACTTTAAAAAAATGTCAGTGATACCAACAAAATTGCAAATCATAATTGCAAAACAGTAGCATATTAGGCAAGAAGTACTGGAACGGAATGTGCAACAGAAATAAATGTCACTAACATTTAACTGAGGACATTTGATACCATCTTAAGAGTAACATCACAGCATGTGACCGGTTATATTGTATAATCCACGGTGTTAAATAGATTAAATACAAAACACAGCTCAATAGTTGAATTTGTGCCACCTACTGAAGACATATGGACTTGCAACTCATATTCCACACAGCCAAAATGAAAATGCATTTCGGCAGGTTCTACCATTTTCAATTATACCCAATTATCGGACCATTTTCAAATAGTGTAGCCACAATAAGATCGGTGCCCTTGAGCAAGGCCCTTAACCCCACATTGGTCCGGGGGGGGGGGGGGGGGGGGATTGGCCCCTGAGTAGTGTAATCCACAGTAAGTCACTTTGGATAATAAAAAGGAATAAAAAAGAAAAAAGAAAAATAAATACTACAAATTGTGAATCTTGTCATACACACGGTGGAATATGTCCAGAAAAAAAACAACAACTATATTTTCACCTTCTCCTTCAGACCAGGGCCGCTCTGGACCGAACCCCGAGGACCCCCACACTCTGTCCCAAACTCGGGGCTCACCTCCAGGTCCGGGTTGAGGGAGGAGGAGGCTGAAGAGCTGTCGGAGGAGGACTCCTGCTCCTCCTGCTCCTTCCCCGTCCTCCTCTGCGGCAGACCTCCGGCCAGGCCCTCCCTGGAGATCTTCACCTGCTTCAGGAACACCTGGGAACCAGGGAACACCTGATCTCAGACATCATCACCCTCATATTAACTTTCACAAGGCCACTTTTTTCCATCTTCTACTTAGAATCACTTATTAAACACTGTGTACAACTACTTATAATACACAGCAGGTAAAATAGCACTGCAGTCTTCTTGTGAGTTTTTCGCCCATTCGGTTTTCGATTAACACCATATTTCCTCATGGCATTTGTTTGACTGCTCCTCTTTCTTTACTGTGCTGTTGTTACTCAATTTGTTCCACACCGATACTTCATTACTGCTGACACACATTGGACAACAATTTGTCACATGAATTGTGCTATGAAATAAGTAAAACAAAATTACAAAAGGTAACATTACAGCTGACTGACAAGGTTGAAGTATATAAAACTGTAGAAATCTCATCATCATCATCATCATCATCATCATCATCAGAGAGTTCTGTTCTCACTCACACATGGCAACACAAACGTCGACGACGATTTTGATGGCCTCATTGAAAAATGACACTTTAACGCACGTTTCGTCTTCTAAATCGCACAGGGAACCATTTTGCGCATTAAGGAAAGCACACCTTGGGCACGGGTTGGACCGGGTGGATGTTGATGTCCAGATAGTGTCCGATCTCTCCGCTCTTCTTCGGACTACCTTTAAGGCGAAGCATCTGAATGGATTTATTTTTCGAATCCAAAAAAGACTAAAAGAAAATACACAAGAATAGTTATGCAGAAGATGATTGAAATAGTTTATTCATTTTATTATTAAGCATTGTTCAGTTTTACTTTTTCAGTACAAGAGAACAAAAAGGGAAAGAATTAGATCATTTGGTCTTACTTTCTTTTTGGAGGAAATCTTCTGGGAAATCTGCCTGAGCTTAAAAAAAAGAAAGCCGGTATAATTTATGCATGTTCACAGACCCTGGCTAAATCTGGCATGCCCAAGACATGTCCAAAGCAGCCTCTAAGCATGCACTAAATCCTTCAGCAAATCAATGACTGACTGACTGATGCTAGCCAATCAGAGAGGGCAGCTACAGCTGGGCAGCCTATCGAATGAGGGATGGAGGGCGTGAGGAGAGACGCCGGGGGGCTCACTGGGTGTTTTGTGCTGGGGGGGTTCAGAGGGGAGCTGCCCAGGAGAGACTGTGTGTCTGTGGGGTCGCAGGGCTGGGGGGTCCCCTGTCCCTGGATCTTTCTGAAGCAGCACAGTCCCAGGATCTGTGCAGATTTGGTTAAAGGAGAATGCAAGCGGAAAATAAAGCCCATCTAGAGTGGCAATCACCTCAAGAAAAAAATATTTTGAATGCATCACATATAAAACATCTCATTACAGCCCACAGTGAAGACAACGCACAGAGGCCTATGATGATATTACCTGCATACATCTCCTCTCCAGAGAGCCCCCAGCCCGCATTGGACAGAAAATTAATTGGAGGCTGCATCTCAGATAATACCAAAAACAAATTCTCCAAACCAGGGGTGGCCAAACCTGGTCCTTGAGAGCCGCAGGGTGTTATTATTGATCAATTGATCAATAAAAGCAGTTAATCTCAGTTAACTCACAACACATGGTTTCCAGGTCTAAAGTGGTCATTGTATTTAAAAACCAGCACACCCTGCGGCTCTCCAGGACCAGGGTTGGCCACCGCTGCTCAGCTGCACATCTTAAGTTCGCCTGTACCCGCTCCCGCACCAGCCCTTATGCAATAAGACCGGACACCGCCGGTCTAAACAGGCGCCGAAAAGTCGGGAAGGATACAACCACGTCAAAGGCGGCGCAGCCGAGGGAGGCGAGTAACCACGGTAACGCTCTCAGCGCAGATTGCGGGCGCGCGTCGTACACCAGGATGGCCGAGCCGTAGAGGCCGTTCGCGAGCACGCACAGCGTGCCGAACAGCACGTACACCGCCGAGGTCATCCTCTCCTGATGCTGGGGGGGGAAACAGGAAAATCGGAAACGTCAAAGAGACGCTCAAAAGGGGTGTCAAACGGAATGGCAGTGACCAATATTTTCTCAAACTACCGGTCTCCAAATTTGCACGGGCCACGTTCCGAAAGAACAGTGACTGGATCATAATTTTAATGCTTTTCCGGGTAAAATGACACAACACGAGACCGCACTGGACCTCATTATATTCATATATAATTATATTCTACATGATGGAATTAGTATTCATTCATTCATTCATTCATAATCATAACAATAATACACTTGTGTAGACGTCATCCTGAGCTCACTCCACTATGTAGAATAAAATGCATAATTGCACCCACGACAATGACACCATTGCAATTCATAAAGGGCCAGCAATTACTCATGATGCAAATACATAAATCCTTTTTATTGGTGATTTGTGATTATTGTAGAAATGTATGTACTCACAGCTTTAGTAAGAGAGGGGAACCTGGAGGTCCAGCCAATCACAAACGCCAGCAGACCAAGGGCATAACCCAGGATTTCAGAACTATCCTGGTGCAAATTAAACGGGACATTCAGTTACAATGCCAGCCTAACTCCGGCACTCGAATAATGAGATAACAAATAACAATACATTATTACAAATGGCAAAAATACTGTTCTGCCTCATTCCATAGTGTAGCTGTTGACTGGATTCCTGCGTTTGTAAAGAGTGCTGTTGATCATTACTCATAAAATACAAGATTGATAGCATATTACATCATAGTACATTTAACATATTGGATTACATAAAACCTCTTTAAAACTTTAGATTCTATTTTAAATGGCCCCATTATAATGAAGACTGAAGTCGGAACCGCGGTACAGGCGGTGACGGTAACCGGTGATAAAGTGCAGCTCACCTGTAAATCTAAACTGAGCAGGCGTCGCCTGACGGGGGCGCTGTCCCCCTGCCGGTGATACAGACCGTGGCATGCGAAGATCCCTGCTCCCAAAACCAAGGGGAGAGAGAGGGCAAAGATATTCTGCCTCCTCCGCTTCTTCAAGATCTTTATCATTCTCTCTAAGGAAAGATTGTAGGGAGAGGTAGGCTTTCACAAGTCTGAGGGAATTTAGCCAACTACAATTATTATCATTTCCAGAATACATGTTCAACACATTCCTGCACACGTTGGATACAAAAAAAAACGTGTATTTAATTATCCTCAACGTGTCGAAATGATTATGAGAATTTAGAGTACGCGTGTGCACGTGGCGCACTCCTGAATTCAAACGTACTGCATGTTACTATGGCCACGAGGTTCATAATCAAACACGCGGAATGGCATAGCACGTGATTCGGGGAGACGCAAATGCTTGCTGAACAGGATGCAGAGAGGAACTCCTTTACAAGTCAAACATTGACCAGACATCGTATTGATTGCAACAGAAGGAATTAGACTTCAATATGCATTTCTCAGGAATGGACATTCGTGCGGGTGACTGTGATACAAGTTTTTCCATTTGGACGTTTGGTGATAATGATAATCTTGCTTCAGGGCATTAACATTTCCATTTTCTTATCTCAGCTTACCAGTTTTGCCACTAAAGGGTAGGATTATGAAAATCAAACGTAGAACATCCAGCGTTGCCAGGAGCACACCCATAAATACCTAAAACGACATCAACACAGAAACATGATCGATCCAATCGGGATTCTGCACACTGCTGCATACATAATCGCATAACATCTCAATGCCCATAGCAGGAGCTACCCTGCGTATTCAGTATTGGTTGTTCAGCATTACACCCCCTATACTAGCAGCCACCTTTGCCCTACCTGGATCGGCAGTTGGTTGGATAAGAAGGCCCCCAGAGTGCCGCTCAGGTTTCCAAGGAAGCAGTAGAGTGCACTGGCTGCGGTATCGCCGACATTCCTTTCCTTCGTTCTGCATCGTTTGCACAGAAGCCTAGGACAATGAAAGAAAACGAAATAGCCTTTTTTTTTTTTAAACAACGAAAATAACGTTCCATCTCATTGGACAATATTCCACCGTGTTTACGGCAAGGTGTGTGTAACGCGCACAACTTTACGGACATTGTCATTATTTAAAAAAAAAAACTACTTACAAAAGACAGGCTATCACCCAAATTAGTGCAGAAATACTGCAGAGTCCAATCGAGATACAAACTTTCTCCTTTGCCGAACAGGAAGAAACAAACTCGGGGTTCCACCAAGAGGAGTCAAAGAAACTTCTCTCCTCTTGATTTCGTTCACCGTCGATTCCCTTTAAATTCTCCTCCATCCTCCACTCTTAATAAACGTGAGAACGAGGTACCCGAAAAGGGAAGCGAAGATCCAAAAAATGTCTGAGGTGCTCCATGTTAAGGTGAAACCTGACGAGATCAGCCAATTGGAATGCACTTACCTGCGGGATCAAACCAGTCAGGTGATTTGTTTAAGGGATTAACAGGAAACGGTCCGTTTTCAATAATATGCAGGCAATTCAAAACAAGCATTGTGAAGACACCCTTGTACATATTTCCGGCCAAAAGAGGGGAAAGTGGAGCAGAATAATTGTATTGTATGTGTGCTATGCGTTAATTTTAATTTGAGGGTCGCCATAACGACTGCGCGAGAATAGAACTGCACATGCAGCTCCCGCAATGAAAGCCCCTCCCAATTTTCTCGACTTTGTCTACTACCACAAGCCTGGTTTTATCTATTTAATTTAGAATGAGTAATTCAACTTAGATAGTTGAAGAAGTTGACTCTTAACATCGTTCCAGCAGGACAATCACAAGTTGGATATTAATTAATAAAGGAAGTAAAAATATTGAAACAGCACTTAACATAAGCAGCGGTTCCAGGATGGTGATATTTTCACAGCATTTGTGAACGAGCTACAGAGAGAAACGTGGTCCCAAATGGAACTGTGGTCAGGTAACTGATTAAACCGCAGCCTTTACCCTCAGAACTGGCATACTAAATAGTATCAGCGGATAGAAAAAAAAGTTGCCCCAAAATGCATCGTTAGTTGTACATTCAATTCTCACCACAGCAAACCCAGCATCCCATATAATATTTTAAACCTTTGTTGATGCGATATAGAAGGCTTAAAACTAAGGTAAAATGCACATTAATATTATAGAGATGCCTGGTGACGTATTCATTGTACCCTGCAGTGTGTGGACGCTGAAACGGAATGACATACTTTCGGCCACATAAATGTATGTCGCATTTAAACGCCTCTGATGTGGATGTAGGTCAGGGGGACCCACTCTCCCGGTCTCCGTATTACACCGGGAGACTCATTCAACGGAGAAATGGGTCAAATCCTCGGTGACAGGTAAAAGTGTGTCAAAACAAGTTCACAACAAACCCATTTAACGCTGTGATTTCAAAGGAAATGTTTGCGTGCGTCTGTGAAATGGGATGATGGAGGGGGCAGTTTACAGAGGCTACTCTGAGTGGCTTCAATTTATACACAGAAATCCTTAAAGGCCGACACACATCTTTTTTTTGTGTTTTTTTTGTTTGTTTTTCCATATCATCCTGAACCTTCACTTTGTATTGCATACTGATCCAAGTAAACTAATTGAAATTTTGGTAGAAGTACACAATTTTTCTGAGCGGTTTGTAAAACTTTTCCCCACGTGACACGAGTGTTTTTGCATCCTTATCGGGATAACGTTGCTAAATATTAACACAGAGAACTGACCACAGGAGGTGAAGGGTTTATGGACTGCTCTTCGCTAATGGTTTGTCGGCGTTTTAGATCCAAAATCAGAAAGAGAATGCGGATGCGCGTGAGCATCTTTAGCGTGCATTGGAAATAAACAATGAACTTCGCTAGTATTTAATGTCATTTAATCAACAATTCATTACGATCAAACAACAATTATTATTTTGTTTTAATGGTGCACAGGCCTCCGGAGAAACGTATGAAACTCATAACGAACCACAAACTGTCACTATGGATTTCTCTGTTTCAGCTCCAGCGGCATCCATTCCAGAACGAGTTATTCTGTACTGAACTCAGGAACTAGACTGTACGCCTGTCTACAAAAATATATACTGTTCCAAACAGTATTCGCTTTTCATGAAAATGGAAATAAGATCAGAAAATATTGAACACATAATTATGTTTTCAGTCACAAAGAACCACATTTTGCCTTTTTTTTTTTTCTTTCCAGGATTTTAACCATTTCTAACATTTTAACAATTTTAAATCTTATAATTCCGCAAACTTGTAAGAATTTTAAGGCCACCATGTACACCAAGCTTGTTTTACTCAGCTTGTCGCAATATTTCCTGCTTTTTCAAAATGGCCGGGGTCATGGCATTGCTGACAGTGTTAGTTCCTGGTCTGGCGTTTGCCCACAAATCAATTTCTACACCATATCTTCAGTGACATCATCACTGTGCGACTCCAGTCTTCCAGAGATCTGGCTGCACTCTTCTTCACTCTTTTTCTCATGAGCCTCCTGGATGTGGATTGTTCCACTCCAAATAGTATCGCAGGTCAGACAATTTTGTCAGCAATGCCTATACAGTTTTATTCAATTAAAACATCCTCAGAGGCCCTTAAATTCAACATATATTTAAACAGAGGGTTACACCCTCTGGCTGCAAGAACAGACCAAATGACTGCCTCATGAACGGTCAGATTACAGGCAGCAAAAACCAAGTCCCAAATTTTGTCATCTGTCGCCAATCACATCTCCAGTCCAACTTTCGACACACAGGTGTGTTATCAGTCATCCAGGTGTGCCGCCTTAACACGTGTAGCCAGACATCCAGGTGCTTCAGATAAGGGCCGCCAGGCGTCCAGTAGTCAGGAATTCTACAAGTGTGTGATCAGGTGTCTAGATGTTCCACAGGTAACGTGTTCAGGTGTCTAGGTGTTCCACAGGTAACGTGTTCAGGTGTCTAGGTGTTCCACAGGTAACGTTCAGGCGTCCAGGTGTTTAGTGAGCCTGCGCACTTTCTCCTTCTTGTTCCTGTTCCCGTGTTTCTTCCAGGGCTTTCCCACGGGCCTTTCGGAGCCCGGCGTTCCCGGGACCGCCGGTCCGCTCCCAGGCTTGTATCCCATAACGCACTGCACGCCCTTGGTCAGCGCCCGCACGTTCTCCTGTAAGAAACCAGAGGGAGCCATTACCCACAATGCACCCCAGGGCACCACTCATCTGGGATCAGTCTTTACATTATAAAGATTAAAAATTCACTTTTTCACCAATTTAGTTAATTAATCATGATCATAACCATACGAATGGACGGACATCCATGGGACTTGGAGGGTGGTACTAGATTCAGCTGTGAATTATGCTGATACAGTATGGAACACATTTGTTGGCTAAATGGTTTTAAGTCATCAAGGGTCCAAGGTATCAAATGAGCCTCAAATCACCGTGCTGCCATCAAGAGATGCAGTAGATACTACAAGCATCGTTTCTCCTGAATATTTCTTCCCATTGAGTTCGCAACAGGACAATTTCGTCAGGCCCCAGGTCTGCCTCTGAGACAGGACAGGACGCCATTTTGCAAAGAGACGGGGGAGAAGCTGACCCGGTGGAAGAAGTCTTTGTCCACGGTGTTCTCGATCCTCTTGATCTTCTTCGGCCTCTTCACTTCCTGGGCGGGGTCCTGTTGCTCGGCAACCTGCCGGGTGTCAAACCTGGCGTGCTGCGGCTGGAAGTCCTCCGGCTGGATGTGCGGGGGAGGGTGGCAGTACAGCAGCTTCCCCTGCACAAAATACAAAATGGCGGCAGTGCGGAGGGAGGGTGAGGGAACAGCAGGACTTATAACCTTAAGGCGGCAGGTTTCTCGATTCCCACATAGGACACTGCCATTGCACCCTTTGGATTTCCTCAGTAAATATAAATGGCAGTAGTAATGGTTTTACTGAAACACAGAGAATATACGCACATCCAAAAACTGAGGTGGTCAAACTGAGGAAAAATTTTAAAGTAAAAAGGAAGAGTTAATTTGTTAACATTATAATAAATATACTTTATACGGGAGCACACAGTGTGAAGACGCTTCCATTTTATAAAAATGAGGAAGTTGTGCATGCGTCTCTGGATAAGAGCACCTGCTAAACGTAAATGTAAAACAAGAGGATAACAGCGTCTGCTGAACGCCCACAATGCAATACAATGTAAAACAAGGGGATAACAGCGTCTGCTGAACGCCCACAATGCAATACAATGTAAAACAAGAGGATAACAGCGTCTGCTGAACGCCCACAATGCAATACAATGTAAAACAAGCGGATAACAGCGTCTGCTGAATGCCCACAATGCAATACAATGTAAAACAAGAGGATAACAGCGTCTGCTGAATGCCCACAATGCAATACAATGTAAAACAAGGGGATAACAGCGTCTGCTGAATGCCCACAATGCAATACAATGTAAAACAAGAGGATAACAGCGTCTGCTGAATGCCCACAATGCAATACAATGTAAAACAAGGGGATAACAGCGTCTGCTGAATGCCCATAATGCAATACAATGTAAAACAAGAGGATAACAGCGTCTGCTGAATGCCCATAATGCAATACAATCTAAAACAAGAGGATAACAGCGTCTGCTGAATGCCCATAATGCAATACAATGTAAAACAAGAGGATAACAGCGTCTGCTGAACGCCCACAATGCAATACAATGTAAAACAAGTGGATAACAGCGTCTGCTGAATGCCCACAATGCAATACAATGTAAAACAAGAGGATAGCAGCGTCTGCTGAACGCCCACAATGCAATACAATGTAAAACAAGGGGATAACAGCGTCTGCTGAATGCCCACAATGCAATACAATGTAAAACAAGAGGATAACAGCGTCTGCTGAATGCCCACAATGCAATACAATGTAAAACAAGGGGATAACAGCGTCTGCTGAATGCCCATAATGCAATACAATGTAAAACAAGAGGATAACAGCGTCTGCTGAATGCCCATAATGCAATACAATCTAAAACAAGAGGATAACAGCGTCTGCTGAATGCCCATAATGCAATACAATGTAAAACAAGAGGATAACAGCGTCTGCTGAATGCCCACAATGCAATACAATGTAAAACAAGAGGATAACAGCGTCTGCTGAACGCCCACAATGCAATAAAATGTAAAACTAAATGAAAAACATGACAGCATGTCCCCACAGGGGACAGAGGGGCTGAAAGGGAGACTCACGTTGACGTAGTCCTTCAGGACGTAGCGAGCGGAGCGCGACTCGTCAGGCTGGCCGTGCGTGGTCATGAAGCCCCTCATGTCTGAACGAGGGGCAGAGAAACAGAGGAGACCAAATGATAAACTTATAATAAGGTAACCATCAAATACAGTTGACAGTTTACCTCCTTCCAATATGAATTGTTAACATGAATGAATGATGTACAAATACATAAAAAAAGATGCAACAGCTTTGCTTTTCAGTACTTTGTTCGTCAACAACTACATCTGCTTGTAACAACTCATGTAAACTTATTGTAAAGTTTTACCAGTGTAAGATTTCAGAATTAGGGTAAAGTGTAGGGTCTAGGGTACATAGTAAAGTGTAGGGGTTAGGGTTCATAGTAAAGTGTGGGGTTTAGGGGTGAGAGCTTGGTGTAGTGTATGGTTTAGAGGTTAGGGTTCATAGTAAAGTGTAGGGTGTAGGGGTTAGGGGGTTAGGGTTCATAGTAAAGTGTAGGGTGTAGGGGTTAGGGGGTTAGGGTACATAGTAAAGTGTAGTGTGTAGAGGTTAGGGTTCATAGTAAAGTGTAGGGTGTAGGGGTTAGGGTTCATAGTAAAGTGTAGGGGTTAGGGGGTTAGGGTTCATAGTAAAGTGTAGGGTGTAGGGGTTAGGGTTCATAGTAAAGTGTAGGGTGTAGGGGTTAGGGTTCATAGTAAAGTGTAGGGTGTAGGGGTTAGGGGGTTAGGGTACATAGTAAAGTGTACAGTTAAGGGTTTAAGGGTTAGGGTACATAGTAAAGTGTAGGGTGTAGAGGTTAGGGTTCATAGTAAAGTGTACAGTTAAGGGTTTAGGGGTTAGGGTTCATAGTAAAGTGTAGGGTGTAGAGGTTAGGGGATTAGGGTACATAGTAAAGTGTACAGTTAAGGGTTTAGGGGTTAGGGTTCATAGTAAAGTGTAGGGTGTAGAGGTTAGGGGGTTAGGGTACATAGTAAAGTGTAGGGTGTAGGGGTTAGGGGGTTAGGGTACATAGTAAAGTGTAGGGTGTAGAGGTTAGGGTTCATAGTAAAGTGTACGGTTTAGGGTTTAGGGTTTAGGGTCTCACATCCGTAGGCCATGAGCAGCTCCTCGGCGGTGGGCGGGCGCTGGGGGTCCTCGTCCTCTCGTGGGCGGATGATGCTGATGCCGTAGGTGCCCTCCAGCACCTCCCGCGGGATATGCTCACACACGTCACATGGTTAAGGCCCTAACTGACCAATCATGCGCCAACACTTTCCACTGACACCTACCGAAACAATGTACAACAACCTACCGAAAAAAGCTCCTGACAGCGCAGCGCACATAATTCTGTTAAATTTATTTCAAATTTGTGATTGTTTGATGGGGAACTGTCAAGGCATGCTGACTCCAGAGACATCTAGAAGATTGGGTGTATTGTAATTGGTGCATTCTGTTTGCCATATTCTGAGTGGATCAATTTAGCACTGAAACATCGTTATCAGGGTGAGTTCCCTCTAAAATGGCGGACGGGAAGGATATTAGCGAGATGGCGGGAACGTGGTCCCTCATCTGGTCGATGGGGAGGATCCCGCTGCAGATCATGGCGGCCTTCGTGGAGACGAACGACGGCATGACGAGGCCTGGGCAGTCACACAGACACAGGCCCGGCTCCACAAACAGCGTCTGTAACACAGGCAGGCAGGGTCTGTAACACAGTCACACAGCGTCTGTAACACAGTCACACAGACACAGGCCCGGCTCCACAAACAGCGTCTGTAACACAGGCAAGCAGGGTCTGTAACACAGTCACACAGCGTCTGTAACACAGTCACACAGTGTCTGTAACACAGTCACACAGCGTCTGTAACACAGTCACACAGCGTCTGTAACACAGGCAAGCAGAGTCTGTAACACAGTCACACAGCGTCTGTAACACAGTCACACAGCGTCTGTAACACAGGCAAACAGAGTCTGTAACACAGGCAAACAGAGTCTGTAACACAGTCACACAGCATCTGTAACACAGTCACACAGTCACACAGACACAGGCCCGGCTCCACAAACAGCGTCTGTAACGAAGTCCAACTGATTTGTCAAGAGATATAGGTTCAGACCATAAAGGACTCGAACATGTCTGAAACTCACTCACTCACACACTCACACACTCACTCACTCACTCACTCACTCACTCACTCACTCACTCACTCACTCACTCACTCACTCACTCACTCACTCACTCACTCACTCACTCACTCACTCACTCACTCACTCACTCACTCACTCACTCACTCACTCACACACTCACACACTCACACACTCACACACGAGAGCTTTGCCCTCTTTGATAGCAGGAAAGGAAGTTCAGCAATAAAGCCAAATAACATAGGCCCAATAGAGACATTTGGGGTCTGACGGAAAGAAAAAAAACAAAACAAAAAAAAGTTTAATCAGGAAAAAACTGAAATTAGATTTTGGGTCACCTGAAAGTGCTTGGTGTGTCCGGGCGTGGCCGACACGGACACCTTCTTATTCCTGAGAAGCGTGTTTATCGTGGAGCTCTTTCCCACGTTCGGATACCCAACCTAGTCAGGAGAACAGAGAGCAGGAGGAACACTAAATCATCATCACACAGAGACAGCCCATAACAATCACCCCCACATAAGAAGTCGGCAAAGAGGGCCACTTCTAGTTAGACGCCATACTTATTGATTTGGCCGATTTCTACCATGTGAACTAGACTTGATGTTCGTGGCTATGGAGAAGTGATGCTTTATGTGAATTTTACCTCATCTGACCCATGGTCTGTAGTTGTTCTAAGGACCCACACCATGCACTTGTTGTATGTCTCTTTGGATAAAAGAGTCTACTAAATAAATGTAATATGTCATATAACATGACATTGGCTGGTCGGTGCCTTGCATGGCAGTCAATCGCCGTTGGTGTGTGAGTGTGTGTATGAACGGGTGAATGACAAGCATCAATTGTACAGCGCTTTGGATAAACGCTCTATATGAATGCCAAACATTTACCAAGTACTATATAATGAGACAAGACATGCCACATACCAGCCCCACTGTAATCTGGCCTTCCTTCAGCCTGGTCCCTGAGTGCACAGTCTTGAACAGCTCCAGCAGCTGATCTTTGCTCAGGAGGCGGCTGGAGTTGTGGAAGGAGGCAGGGCTGGGGGAGCCGGTCTCCTCTTCCTCCTCCTCCTCCTCTCCCTCTGAGCAGGTATGCCAGTCCTCCTCCTCCATACAGTCCTGGAACATTTCCCTCTCCTCATCTTCATCCGTGTCTTCTCCCTCCTCCTCTTCCTCCATTGACTCCTTCTCTTCATCGCTCAGCTCCTCCTCTTCCCCGCCATGGGCCTCCCCCTGGGCAGCACCACCTCCTCATTAGTCATCGTGTCACAGACACACCCCAAAGTCACAGACACACCCCAAAGTCACAGACACACCCCAAAGTCACAGCCACACCCCAAAGTCACAGCCACACCCCAAAGTCACAGGCACAGACACACCCCAAAGTCACAGACACACCGCAAAGTCACAGACACACCCCAAAGTCACAGACACACCGCAAAGTCACAGACACACCCCAAAGTCACAGACACACCCCAAAGTCACAGACACACCCCAAAGTCACAGACACACCCCAAAGTCACAGACACACCCCAAAGTCACAGCTTATTCCACTCATCTCACACTGAACTCAAAATGGAGTCCCACAAATTTAACAGGCTGAAACCTCAGATTCAACTCCAATAACACTAGTTTGGTTTCTGCCAAAGCAGAAAGAACAGAATAAACATCTGAAACGGGTATGAACAGACACACAGACACAGTCATATCGACTGGTTTCCATTCCTTGACCATGACACAATGACAGATAGAAACACAGACTTGTTAACTAGCTTCTGCACCTTGGCTGTCAAACTGGGACAAACAGAAAGTCAGATGTGTTGACTGGCTCTAGACCTTGACTGTACAAACTCCGATGGACATACACACAGACACAGACATACTGACTAGCTGTTGGACCTTGACTATACAAACTGGAATGGACATAGATATAGACATTTTGACTCCTTTCCGTACCTTGACTACCAAAGATGTGTTGATTTGACTAGCTTATGGACCTTAACTACCATATTCTGGCAGACAGACCCACAGACAAACATACTGACCGGCTCCTGTACCTTCTCCTCGGACAGAAAGACAGACATATTAACTTGCTTATGGATTTAGACTCTGAAACTGGGACAGACAGACAGAGGTGTTGACGTGACTAGCTTATGGACCTTGACTACCATATTCTGGCAGACAGACCCACACACAGACATGGTGACCGGCTCCGGTACCTTCTCCTCGGCCTCCAGCCTCTCGTTCTCGGCCAGGGCGGACCAGAACACGGCCCGGATCCCCTCCTCCTCGAAGTGCCGCGCCCACACCCCCCTCTGCTCCCGCGTCAGCAGGTCCGCCTTGTTCACCAGCACCATGTTCTGCTTGTGTGGGGACACCTCCTTCACATAGCACTCCTGGGGAGACAGAGGACATAACACAGACCAGAGGGGTTAGTGCTCCTGGGGAGACAGAGGACATAACACAGACCAGAGGGGTTAGTGCTCCTGGGGAGACAGAGGACATAACACAGACCAGATGGGTTAGTGCTCCTGGGGAGACAGAGGACATAACAAAGACCAGAGGGGTTAGTGCTCCTGGGGAGACAGAGGACATAACACAGACCAGAGGGGTTAGTGCTCCTGGGGAGACAGAGGACATAACACAGACCAGAGGGGTTAGTGCTCCTGGGGAGACAGAGGACATAACAAAGACCAGAGGGGTTAGTGCTCCTGGGGAGACAGAGGACATAACACAGACCAGATGGGGTTAGTGCTCCTGGGGAGACAGAGGACATAACACAGACCAGAGGGGTTAGTGCTCCTGGGGAGACAGAGGACATAACACAGACCAGAGGGGTTAGTGCTCCTGGAGTCCGGGGAGAATATAACACGGACCATATGAAGCCAGTCCCTTCGTGTTGTTGTTTTTGGTTCGGACTCTGTTAAGCGCAGTACTTACAAGGTCTGGACATCGGAACAGGGAGGGGTGTCGGGCGTCGACAATCTGCACTACGACATCACTACGAAATAAAGCACAACATAAGAGTCAAATTACACCACACACCAGCTCTGCACTATAATACGCTGCATCGACTCGCAGAGTTTACACTCCTATCCAGACCGATTTAAAGAGCTTTCCTTTCTTTTTAACATTCAATTCACGCATGCATCTGTACATTTATAGAGCAAACGCCCGAAAGTACGTGTGTAAATCTTCTCAGTGTGAGCGGAGTGTATGATGCTTCTGTTCCTACCTTCTCTCGATCACTCTCCAGAGTTGTCTCCAGAAATCTAGATTCCGTTCGTATGGGGTGAGAATCAGGTTCTGATCTTCTTCCAGCCTGAAAAAAAAAAAGAAAACCACTGTAACACACTAGCTTAAAAAATTCTAAGAAAGAATATGAATGTTTTAGTTGTTTGTATCAGTAGAAAAAAATAGATAATTCTCCAAAGGATTAAAAGTAACAATTACATTACATTACATTAATGACATTTGGCAGACGTTCTTGCTCAAGGGCCCATCGGCTGTGCGGATCTTATTGTGGCTACACAGGGATTAGAACCACCGACCTTGCGGGTCCCAGTCATGTACCTTAACCACTACGCTACAGCCCTAGCAATAAAGTAAGAGATCAGCTCACTTTGCCAGCTCCCGTCTCCACTCCAGGAAATTGTCCCTCTCCGCTAGCTGTAGCGCGTCCGGGCTGGTGCTCTGGTCCCATTCCGGCCTGGAATAAAAGCGTGGGCCGTCAAGCTCCGGACTGCACAGCCACTGACCGGAGCATCGTTCCGGAAAAGCGCAGAGGACCGTGTTCATGCTGGACGGCTAATCGGCCCGATTCGAGGGGTCGTAAATACAAATACACCAAAAGGCGGAAGTATCCGAGAGGTGAAGGAAACGCGTGTAGTCTGACCAATGCTACTGGAACAGGGTTAATTTTATTTTGTTCTCGTTTATCTGACTCCGAAAGATAAGTTCAACTGATCCTCTGTTCTAACAGTTCAACAAAAGGAACTGCAAACGTCCGCCAATAGTGTGGCTCTATATGATCGCTATCTATTTGTATAGACGCGGACGTGCCTGTGGCCTGTGTAGCCTACAATGATACACTTAGTATGTATCTTGTGACAACACTGGTGTAAAGGCGAGTGACTATGGGGTGCAGGTATCCTAGATTGTCTATGTCTGTAAGGACTCTAAACTGCTATGTGTGCAGTGGTGCAAGTCAAGAGGATGCAGGTTCAAATGAATACAATTTTTTCAACAATGTGAATTGCAGAAATAGAATGACAATGTGTTTACAAGAATTACAAGTTGTAATTCGAATGGCTATACGCAAATGGTGCACAGGAGATCGTCTCCTCGAACCATTCCACGTTCCCCTCTATATACCCAGGGTTTACAGGAAAACAACAAATGATCAAATAAAGAGTCACAAGATGGTGGTAACAATGGTCCTGCTTATTGATGTTATCTCGGTATGTCCAACAAACCTGGTTAACCTTTTTACAGCTGGATGCTGACTCACAGGTAACTTGCATTACCTGGGGTTTATTCCTACAAGATCTTTATTCAGCAACCGAGTGTACTGCCTACAGGGAGAAGCGTCGCCTACCTGCGAGGTATGCGCAAGAGCTGTTTGTTCTCTTCGTGTAGCTCCTTGAGTCTTTTGGTCTCTTCTGACGTCAGCAGCCCCGCTCTGGATTCCGCCGGCACGAACTTGACGTTGAGCTTTTCTGCAAATACGCACATCGTGTCGCTAAACGTTACCGCAAAGGACAGCTAGCGGAACGTCTTGAGTTGACCATTTTCGTTTGGCAGAGGTGTAAAGTCCAGGAGTGCGTCCCAACTCTCGAAAAGGTTTATCCTCCTTCCCTCCGCTTGTCTCCTCCCCTCATATTTCCAGACAGGAGACGATGTGGTCGTGGAGGAAAGGAGGATACATTTTAAGTATTGGGACGCACCCCAAAGGTCAACAAGTAAACACAACCCCATGATCCACCCATAAACTCAGCCAGCAGATTTCACGAATGAGTTCTACCTCTTGGCTTAATAATTGTTCTAATGTGCAACTCCAAGTGCCATGAATAAAATACTGGGGATGACTTTCACGTTCTGAACTGATTTTCAACATCTGTCTTCGGCACAATGGGTCACCTTACCAGCTACAAACTCAGTCCCTGCGAGTTCTGCGGTGGCCAAAAAATCGTCCAGGGAGCTCTGTTCTGTAACGGACTGCAGGTTGAGGCGACCCCAGTCGTATCCGTCGTTAAGCTCACTGGTATGAAGCTGTCAGAGTGGAGAACACAAGCGAGCATTCTGAATATGTATTATAGTATAAAACTTAACACATAAAAACGTAAACGACACAAAATGTAAACAATCCAAAAGAAGAGCGTATCATATTTTAAAAGACTAGCTAAGCTAAGTGCAATAGCTAGCTAGTTTTAACCGGATACTACAACGCATTTTACCCAAGAATCTGCACGTCTGTTGCCACCACGACCTGCGAAAAGCCTCTCCTTTATCAACGCTCTTCCCAGTCCCGTACCGCCACCACCTCCAGATTTCTTCTTTCCCATTTTGGCTTTTGCGTAGGAATCTTTTAGTCGTAAAATCACAATCTTACGAGTTTTCACACAATTTAATCACAGCACTTAGCTAACCCATGCAAAATCAGCATGTGAGACTTGTTTTCGTCACGGTCGGAAGTGCTATGGGACGAACCACGTGCATACGGAAAATAACCTTTCAGTAACATCGAAATATCAGAATGAAAATTAAACATTTAACATCAGTTAACATAGTAATCGCGTGGCTTAAATGACAACAGGAGCAGGACGATGCCTTTTCAGAAATAATGCATTTAAGGTTTTCAATTTATTTATAATGGTATAATCCATGTGTGTCTGCGAATCATCTCCCGAGTAAAACAATGTCGAAAAGAAATGGTTCCAGAATCACACTGCAATCGGTGGAATATCCACATTACGTACGTAATTTATTATTAATTACTAAACTATTCCAGACGTAAATTTGTTTCATTCAACTTCAATATAATTAAATCAGTTATTTTAGAGAACTACGGGTGCACTATAAGTCTATATATGCATAAATATATTGTTATTGGCAAGTTTAAATCTAAAAAATGCTGAAATCGTTTTTTCAAGGGCAAATCTAGAATTACACATACTGTATGTAACTGTACTTGGGACAAAGGAAATATATTTTTTATTTAGCTCTGTACTCCACAAATTGAGATTTTATCAAGTTTCAAATTTACATTTGGTTTCACCAATATAGAAAATGCAGCACTTTTTAAACATAGTCCTCCAATTCAGTGCACCATAACATTTGACAAATGGCTTTATAGGTGTTTTTGTGCTGGTATAAAAGAGCATTCTAGTCTTGATTCTAGGGTTTTGGCTGCCTTCAGAGTGTGCTATTGTGTTTGTCAACATGAGTGGGCAGCCATACCATCATGCACTCTGCTCCTGCTGAATGCCTGAAGTGCAGTTGTGCGCTTGGTTAGTACTCGGATGGGAGACTTCCTGGGGAAACTAAGCTGCTGCTGGAAGTGGTGTTGGTGGGCCAGTAGGGGGCGATCTTCCCTCCGGTCAAATTACCTCCAATGCCCCAGCGCAGTGATGGGGACACTGTGCTGTAGGAGACGCCATCTTTCAGATGAGACGTTAACCGAGGTCCTGACTCAGTGTGGCCATTAAAGATCCCATGACACGCATTGCAAAGGGCAGAGGGTTCCCTGGTGTCCGGGCTAAATCCCCAACCCCAGCTCTTTCAGGCTGCCATCTAATCATCCCCTGATTTAATTGACAAAGCTCCCTCTCCACCTCAGGTCTGGTGAGCATTCTGGTGCAAAATGGCTGCCGTTGCATCACCCAGGTGGGTGCTACACATTGGAGGACTTTAAAGCACTATTATTATTATTATTATGAGGACCAGAATTGTGCCAATGAAAGTCAATTATGAGGCTGAGAAATAGTTTGGGGGTTCTATGGAAAAAAAGCCTGTAATTCATACACAGATCACCCAATACGTGGGGTGGCCTGTAGCGTAGTAGTTAAGGTAAATGACTGGGACACGCAAGGTCGGTGGTTCTAATCCTGGTGTAGCCACAATAAGATCCGCACAGCCGTTGGGCCCTTGAGCAATGCCCCTCACCCTGCATAACTCCAGGAGAGGATTGTCTCCTGCTTAGTCTAATCAACTGTATGTCGCTCTGGATAAGAGCGTCTGCCAAATGCCAATAATGTAATACGGAGTTGACAGTCTGCACTTTAACCTCATTAATTGTTTCATTTTAAATTATTTCAAATCCAATTAACTGTAGCACAGAGCCAACACAACAAGCGCTAAATCACTGTCCAAATACTTATGAACTCTATGTGTTTTCTGTCGTAAGTCTAAATGCCCCGACCGATTATTTGGATCAGTGGTTTACATCTGCGTGGCTAGCAGTGACGCTCACTGCGTGGTCGCTCCTGTGTAAATCCAGCAGATGGCGGTAGCAAGCAATGTTAGAGCATGCATATCCAAAATCCTCAATTCAATCAGTCATATAACTAACACTACGGGTACACACCGAAGCGAAACATTTACATTGTCAGACAAGGCATCTCCCACCAACTCCACATTATAAATAATATTTTACAATAAAAATGAAAAAAATCTAAAAACATTTTTCCGGTTTTCTGTATTCCTTTTTTATTTTGTTGTTAAATGTCCACTATTGGCAATGCCAAGCATATGTGCATTGAAGCACAAAATGTCGCTATCTTTCTTTCTTTTTTGTTTACATAATATTCAATTCATTCAGGACGGTTTGGAAGAGTAGAATGTATCTACGATTGTGGTACAGCCTAATCTTCTGCGTTTGTATAGGACTATTTCGTTCTGTTACCCGTCTCTCTCCCCCCCCCCGAGTCGGAGAAATGGTTCGGCCCAGTGTATATTTACAGCTGATCCTGTCGTTCTCAACAGTCAACTTATTGAGCGATAACGGGATAGAAGTAGTTCGAAAGAGATCGTTTGTGGAGCCAGAGTGCGATGTGGCATAAGTTAGACGCTCAGAATAAGAGTGAATTAATAACTAGCCAGCTTTATTCTTTTGCAGCTGCAAGTTTCGCCGCATTAGCTGATATATGTCAAAGGACAACATAAAAAATAATAACACTGGTGCAATTACATTCTGTAGCAGCCCACTGACGGGCAGAGTAATATCATGCTCCCGTGGAAAAAGAACAAATTCGATCTGATCGAGGAGGACAAGCAGACGAAGCCGAAGGGTTATGCAGTCAGTCTTAACTACTCGGCGCTAACCTCCTTTGCAAAGTCCTGCCCGGAGAGTGCTCTCAACAGAGTGGGGAACATGTTCAAATCCAAGCGGAAAAAGGTCAAAATTACCGGCGATGATCCTACTTATACGGTGCTGTACCTCGGGAATGCCACCACCATACAGTCCAAGGGAGAGGGCTGCACCGACGTGGCGGTCAGCAAGATCTGGAGCAAAAGCGAAATGGGCAAGAACGGCACGAAGATGAAGCTGACCATCAGCTCCCAGGGCATACGGATGGTGCATGTGGACGATAAGGCGAGGCGGCCGGGACACTTGTATCTGCTGCACCGGGTAACCTACTGCGTCGCGGACCCGAGACTCCCCAAGATTTTCGCTTGGATCTACAGGCACGAAATGAAGCACAAGGCGGTGATGCTGCGGTGCCACGCGGTGCTGGTGTCCAAGCCGGAGAAGGCGAAAGCGATGGCGCTGCTTCTCTACCAGACCTCGGCGACCGCCCTGGCGGAGTTTAAACGGCTAAAGAGAAGGGACGACGCCAGGCACCAGCAGCAACAGCTCATCGGAGAGCAAACGATCCCCCTGGTGCCGCTTAGGAAGCTACTGAACGGGCAGTGCTATTACAAACCGCCCGTGGAGCGCAGCAGGAGCGCGCCCAAACTTGGGTCCATCACGGAGGACTCGCTCGGCGAAGAGGAGGAGGAGAAATCCATGCACTTTGAGTGCGAGGACATTCTAGACACGGACGACGACGACGACAGTTTGGACAGTGGCAAGCAGGAGCTCTCGCAGATCATCAACGACCTGGGGGAGATGTGCATTGGAAACGACGTACAGACGTTGAAAGCGGACCTGCGGGTCACTCGGCTGCTGTCGGGCGAAAGCACGGGAAGCGAGTCGTCGATAGAAAGTAACCAGGAGACCATTCCTGTCACGAACGGCTTCGTCGAAGAGAACAAAATTCAGGAGACTGTTTGACTGTACATTTCTTTTCATTTTCACGAGCCATAAAACACATCCACTACTTTTTATTTAACGCGCTGTCCATCCCAAGGGCCGTGTATGACTGTAGCAGTGTGCCTCCACATTAAATGACTTGAAAATGTATTTTAAAGGTTAAATGGATGTTGGATTCTGGACATAGTCGCACAACGAGACACTACATGTAATTGAACGGTTCTCATGCGAGCAGGTGTGCGGGGGGACCTGAGAAGTTGTACCGTGTGAAGGTCCCGAAATGTTTACGCACTGCGCTAGTCATCACTATCACGTTGGAAGGATTGTATCTGATCGACGCATGTTTACCACCAGACTTTGTTCCTCTTAAGAGTTGCCAACATTTGAAGAAAAAATAAACGGATTGAGGTGACTCGTACTTGCTTAAAAGGTTCTCAGAGATCCAGAGGGGTCATTTTACACACTCCCCTTCAGACTTTTTTCCTTTTCTATAATTTGATTTATTATTATTTTTGCACTGGTGTGAACTTATGTTGAGTGTAACATTATTACTTTGTACACGGTATTGTTCTTCTCATAAATGTTCTCATGACATAAATGTTATATCTTTGCTGTGCAAAAGAAAAAACGTGTATTAAGATGTACATAGTAAAATAAATATGTATATAAATGTTATTTTTTAAAGATGTGATATGTTTATTGTGAACCTCACAAAATTACCAATAATAAAAAAAAAAACCAATCAATTCTGAAAAAGTGTGATGTGTCGTAGCTATGCACATAAAATAGCTGTTTGTCTTTTGGTCTGGTGGGAAATTGCGAAGAAAACATGAGCACAAATATGAATTAGTTTGTGAGGTAGCTGAATATAACTTGCAGGCCTATTACAGCTATTATAGTTTCTGGGCAGTCTTGGCCAGTGTTTTCCCACGGGGTGCAGTCTGGCAGTGCTCACTGTTCTGTCATGTTGTCACAGGCAACACTTTCCTTCCTGACGCTCAAATCTGCTGAAACATCCGTTGCTCGCTTCACAGAAAGGTCCAGAGTGCCGTTCATTTCTTAGTGCCAGTTTCACGGACACAGATTTAAGCTTAGTCATGGACTAAACTGCCATTTTGTTCGGAGAATCTCCGTAAAAAAAAAGTATTTTCATCCAGAACTCTGTGTCTGTGAAACTGGTCCATGAAGTTTGAAGTGTTTGAGTATGAACATCTGTCGTTTCACCATATTTCATGCCGACATCAGTGATGCAACGGCAACAGTTACCCAGGTTCAGCCAGTCAGTGTAACTCTTATAAAAAATAAAACAAACATGCAAAGCACCTTGAATCGTGCGCGACAGTGGTAATTATGACTGTTCAGGCCGGTTTGCCAAAAACACGCTCAGGCTGGTTTGGCAGCGCAGGTTCTGGGCGCGTGCGGAGAGGTGACTCCAGGGCATGTTCTGAAGGACGTGTTGTGGAGCGGGCGAGGAGCGGTGAGGAGCGGTGAGGAGCGGGTGACTCAGGAGGTCCGTAACCGGGTCAGCCATGTTTTTCCCATCGCCCCCGGCTGCAGAGCCCCCTCGCCCCCTCGCCCCCTGACCGCGTGGAAAGCGCAGATAACACACGTCCGCCGTCCCGCGCTTCGATTCAGTACACAGGAAGTGTGTGTGCGACGAGAACACCAACAACAAGGTCGCTTCCTGTCAGAGAGGACATCGTCCTGCCTGGATCAGTGCACTCGCGGTGAGGGAGATCTCAGCGCTGACTGTTACCAGGCCAGTTGCAGCCTTTTCCTCTGCGTTGTTTACCACAGAAGGTCCTTTTTGTCCTTAGCTCTACGTTCACTCGTGAGGCAGAGTTCAGCACAGATGTAGATGAAATGCTGGTGCAGCTGCACTCTCAGAAATGAAGGTACAAAAAGTGCCTAAAAAGGTACCAATGCTTGTCTCTGGGGCGCCATCATATTGGTACATAAAATTACATAAAAAAACCCCTAGCCAGCAATATATCATTAAAAACATTATCCTCTTCACAAACACAGATTGACAAGTTTGGCATTCACAAAAACAAACTCGCCAAAAGGATATTATGTTCCTTCAAGTCAGAGTTACATTAAGGAAAAATATTGATGAAATGCAGGCCTACGTCCGGTTCATGGGTTCAACAGCGGTGCAACAGCAAGCACACAAACCAACGCAAAGGGTCCGTATTGCTCCCCTCACACAGGGGGTCTCGTATAGGGTGCCGGGGGACTGAGTGCATTGGCTGGTTTCTGTCTCACTGCTCTTGCTCCAGACAATCCAGCATCAGAGTTATGACACATTTGTTCATTGTTCTTTTTAAATGTCTATTCAGGGATGACATACCTTCTGAAACCTTGTGAAGCCTCAGCAAGTCAAATAGCTAATGCATGCTGTGAAGAATCATCGTTTCACATTCAGGTCCCAGGACATTTCTTTTAACATTAATCAGACCAACCACCCATCCATCTTACATATTATCTAACCTACGTATTCCAGGTCAGGGTTATAGAGGATGCTGGAGCCTATCCCAGCATGCATTGGGGAAGAGGCTCAGAACCACCAATGCTTTCATGTTCTGCAATGTGCTTATATGGCAAATAATTCCTGTTGAAAGAGGCTAAAGAGTCATAATTGATTGGATTATGTACCGACAGGAAAAGTCAGTGAGGTCACACTCGTTGAAGTTGGGAACACCTGGACACTGAAGCGAAGCTGTTTGTTATTGAACTATTAATTTCACACAGAGCAAATAGCCATTAGCCAAACCTGCACTGTGTTAATAGGTTCAAGGAAAAACAAATAGGAAAGAGCTCCATGTTTTAAACAACTTTAATCAATTCAGAGTCTGGTTGTAACAAGAACCAGCATGCGTAGAGGGGTGGTGGTGCTGAGTACTCCTGCTCCAACCGTTTTGCCTGTCAGTGGTACTGAGAATAGAGAGAGGCCCCGTATCATCGGAAGTGTAAATAATTACGGCGCATGGAGAGCAAATACGCAAAACGTCCTCCGGGTGTGGCTCAGAGCTGCTTATTTCGCAGGGCGATGTGCCGACTGTGGCTCTCTGCGCTTCGGCGAAGCGCCGCTCAGGTCCTGATGAGTCATACTTAAATAAAATCATCACCGTTCCCGCGCGTACAGGGCGCCCCGATCCGTGATTGCGGTCAGTGGTGGCAGTGCGTCACGGATACAAGACGCGATACGCAGGGGTAAACCTCTGTGTGTCTGTACGTGCGGCGGGAAGCTTCGACAGTATATCAAATACATTTCAAGGAATAATACACAATGATACGGAGTGATATGGAATCATAATCCTATGGTAACGCTTCATAAGTTACCATAACTTGCAAAGCGTCTTTGGGATAGTCTGCTGTGAAAAGCGCTATAGAAATTGTGACATTATAGAATTAAAAAAGAATGCTTAATGAATGTATTTGTACATCAATTAATTTGTGTTAACAACTATATTAGTTAATGCCAATTCATGTACCATATTGTGTGACCCTGTTTCGGAGAGAGAGTCCATCTCAGTTTCCAGCCTGCTAACACCCGTCTTGTGGACAAATTTAACTGCTCGTGGAATCCGACTTCCAACAGAGCAGTAAAAAGTAATGTTTTTTTACAGCAAAGACGGCTGCTCTTCCAGTTATATCCCAGAAAATACACATTAAAAACGTTCTGCAGATGTCTTTCCAAATGCTGCACATATAAACATGTTTTATCAAGCAAGGACGTTGTAACTAGCAAGCTGTCCGTTAGTAAATCGGCCACTGAAGATTTTTTTCCGAACGGAGTGCCAAACGCTTAAAAAAAGGGAAACAAAATTAAATCGGAAATTGGAAATGCCCTTGAAGAAAATTAAACTTCATATCATTGTAATGAACGGATTCTCCACGTCAACTCTGTGGCGAACAGCGTTCCCATCATACACTGCGTGAGAGGCGCTAATGCTCTGTCAGGCCTACAGAGTAAAGTGTTCGGTGTTAAATCAACTCCGGCAGACTACATATGGTCCCTATGGAATCCATAAAGTATGTACTCTGTTGGAGTTGAATTAACACCAGACATTTTGCTGTGCAGCATTGCCATGGTAACAGTGGTTCAGTGCCGGACTGTGGGGCCCATCCACACACTGTCGAGCGTCTTAACACATTAAGTTATATAACATCATAAAGCATTGCTGCAGGATTAGTCTTAGTCCCTGACCACTGTTGTCATGTTCAGGCATATATAAACTATTTCACTTACTGTACCAAAATGCTGCCCTGTCAGCAGTTCTCACTTACTGTACCCAAATGCTGCCCTGTCAGCAGTTCTCACTTACTGTACCCAAATGCTGCCCTGTCAGCAGTTCTCACTTACTGTACCCAAGCGCTGCTGTGTCAGCAGTTCTCACTTACTGTACCCAAACGCTGCAGCGTCAGTAGTTTTGCTTTCCAGTTGGACTACTTAGAGGACAAGCCCCATGGGTGAAAGGGATTTTTTCAAACCCCCTCCCAAACTGAATTCCTAACTATTTCTCGCTGAGTGTTCTCTTTGGGCCCGTCTCTGACCAGTGTGTGTGTGTGTGTGTGTGTGTGTGTGTGTGTGTGTATGTGTGTGTGTCTGTGTGTGTGTGCCTGTGTGTTTGTGTGAGTGAGTGTGTGTGTGTCTGTGTGTGTGTGTGTGTGTTTGTGTGATTGAGTGACTGTGTGTGTGTGTGTGTGTGTGTGTGTGTGTTTGTGTGATTGAGTGACTGTGTGAGTGTGTGTGTGTGTCTGTGTGTGTGTGCGTGTGTGTGTGTGTGTTTGTGTGAGTGAGTGACTGTGTGTGTGTGTGTGTGTGAGTGAGTGACTGTGTGTGTGTGTGTGTGTGTGTGTGTGTGTGAGAGTGTGTGTGTGTGTGTGTGTGTGAGTGAGTGACTGTGTGTGTGTGTGTGTGTGTGTGAGTGAGTGACTGTGTGTGTGTGTGTATGTGTGTGTGTGAGTGAGTGACTGTGTGTGTGTGTGTGTGTGAGTGAGTGACTGTGAGTGTGTGTGTGTGTGTGTGTGTGTGTGTTTTGATGGGAGTCTAAGAGATTGTAGAGCTGGAAATGTTTTTCAGACCTGGCAACAGCGATCGTAAAACACGCTGGTATTAGGTGTGCATAAACATATGCTAATGCAAACAGTGCTCAGGACAGAGTGGGGTAACACTACTTCTGTTCTTATTTAAAAAATAACACATAAAAACATTTTAAATAGTCAAACCCCACATTTCTTGGCACACAGCTCCATTTGTGCATACTCTGGACAGGTTTAAATGATGCATATGAGCATTATCATAACCCAAAGTGCTCAGAAGATTTGCCAGAGTTTTTTTTTTGCAGGGTTCAGAGTTTCCTCGAACACGCTCTCGGGGGGCAGAATGAAAAGGTACCACCTCCGCGGCTCGACGACCAGCAGCCAGCCCTCTCCCTCTGGACCGAAATGTCAGACTTAGAAGAAGCGAAGCGAGGGAATAAAATGTCACTTCTGCAGCTCTCTGTGAAACAGACCCTTTTTTTTGATAATATCTGCTTCGGAAAGACTACCCACGGAAACCAGGAAAGGAAAATAAATATATCAGAGTAAAATATATTCTCCGTGTATTGCAGCCCTTCGTAACATATTGCCCAATACACAATTTAGTGCTGCTGGTTCAAGGTTAGAAAAAAACTAAAACTGAGGAAGTTGGGGAATTAGTTCACACAATAGCTTTTTTCAAAAGTTTTTAATGACCTTTAAAGTTAAAACATGAAAGCGTAAAAGCGTGCGTCTGTGAGGCCAAGTAAACAATATCATTGGATTATGCCGCGACAGTAATTTTCCCTTTCAGAAGCTCTGGTGCGTGCCAAACAGTGTCTTTGTCTTCGCCAGTGCCCGTGGTCGGGTTGGTTGTCGATTGTGAAATGTTTTGGGCAGCATCACACATGGTGAGAGCTCTTGTTTTTAACTTCGCCCCGAGAGTAACACATTTCCCTCGGCTGTTTTCAGACTTCCGTTTGTAGAGGACTGAAGGAGGGGTGTGTGTGTGTATGTGTGTGTGTGTGTGTGGAGTATGAGTGTGTCTGTGTGTGTGTATGAGTGTGTGTGTGTATGTGTGTGGAGTATGAGTGTGTGTATGTGTGTGTGTGTGTGGAGTATGAGTGTGTGTGTATGTGTGTGCAGTATGAGTGTGTGTATGTGTGTGTGTGTGTGTGTGTGTGGAGTATGAGTGTGTGTATTTGTGTGTGTGTCTGTATGTGTGTGTGTGGAGTATGCGTGTGTGTATGTGTGTGTGTGTGTGTGTGTGTGTGTGTGTGTGAGAGTGTGTATGAGTATGTGTGTATGTGTGTGTGTCTGTTGGGGGGGGGGGGGGCAGTAACACAATAAGTGAGGAGTAGGGACAGTCCTCATTTGGGAATTTCATTGAGGACTAGCGACAGAAAGCAGGCAGTTGTGTTTCAAACTTCATAGACACAAAGAGCACACACACACACACACACACACACACACACACTGTCTTATAAGTGCAACTACACACATGTGGCCAGTTGCAGTGATCACTGTGCCTGGGTCATATCAGCTTAGACCACGGTCTGCTTGAATACAGTACAGTCTGCATAAGTGTGATGTTCTAACAAATGCCTTTCCTCCCAGTTCAATCATGTGCTCGTGTTCTCACGGTTTATATCAAATCAAAACAAAGGCAACCCACTTTATTGATACATTTCTCACAATGCCTTTCATGGCTTACCCTAAGCCTAAACCCCTACAAAAGTGAATAAAAAATATCTAAAAACCTCCCTACGCAGCAGGCCTAAGTTTGAACTTGGACCCAACGCCTTCCCTGAGTTGTCCTGTTTGGTTAGGAAATATAGTTTTTTCCCCCAGAAAAGAGGCCAGTTTTTTCACTCCAATGTGTGCTGCTCACAACACAGAGACTTAAGCCTCGCGCCCCAAGGCTGCTGAAATCTTACATAACATCACACATACAGTAGAACGGCCAGATTTAGAATTAGCCAAGAACAGGACAACACAACCATGAGCCACGCCAGGAGCTTCCCAACTGGGGAGGAACAAACGCCAGACGGGGGGTGGGGGGGGGTGGGGGATAGGATTGGGATTAGGAGGGTCCTCTCTGGACTGATGCTGGACCAGGTAGTCACTAACACGTAAATTCATTACTAACGACCAGTCCATTTCTTCCATCAGTTACACGGACCTGACATTACATTGCTTGATCAAACTGGATATGTGCAAAACATTTGTACGTGCAAAGTGGATGTTCCAGTGGAAGAACCAACCATACTCACACCTGTTCACCTGACCACCACCAGGTGAGGAGGTGGGGGAGGTGGGGGAGGTGGATGTGGGCCTATGAACATCGAAATAAAAAAATCTGTTATTTGAACAGGGAGGTCCGTTGAGAACATGTGTCTCTTTTCCAGGGGCACCCTGGGAGAAGCACCAGAGAGAACAGTTTTGGACGAGAGAGAGAACAGGGGTGAAGCCCCTGTAGCAGTTATTGGGTTAAGGGCCTTGCTCAAGGGCCCGACTGCAGGGTTGTTTTTTCATCGAGGGACTGGACTTCATCTCCTCAGATGCAGGTTGGCATCCCTAAATGCCGATCGGGACTCGACAGTGGCCGGTGGAACACCCTGCTACCCACAGGTGTCCAGGGGTCCCAGGGGCCCCAGGAGGGCCAGGTGACAGGTGACAGGTGACTGGTGAACAGTGCGATGGTGGTGCTCCAGTCACAGACCACCTCTCAGAACACAGACACCGGACACGACAGCTGATCCGCGAAATCAGTCCCCATGGAAACGGCCAGGAATCTCCCATATTTAGAACAGCAGTTTGCCAGCGCCAAATATTTCTCTTTCTTGAGTTTCTGTTGGACATTCCTGAATAGTTCTGAATTCAGTAACAAATGTTCAGTAGCATATTCAGTATAATATGTTTCCAAGGATGAGACAGACCAGACTACTCATATTATGGTTTCAATGGGTTTTAATACTATAAGTAACCAGACAGCAACCACACAGCAACCACACAGCAATGTGAAAATGGTTGGGTATTTTGGGCTGAGATCCGAGATGTCCTGGCTTAGCTAACATAGGGCTCTCATGACCTGAAACTAGAGCTACACTCCCGGACTGAGCCGATAAGAACTCACAGAGACATCCTGGGTTCAGCTTTTCAGCAGAAAGGGTGAAAAGCTCACTGTATCAGGACTGTGAGCCAGGGGAAGTCAGGGAGCACAAATCCTGGGAAGTGGGAAAATTCGATGGGAAATTCCCTTTTAATGTAATGGGCTCTGCGCTCTCTTTTTAAATCAATGTCCCAGAAGGCTATACGTTCGATCTTGTAGCAACTGCATAGCCATTACATTACATTACATTATTGGCATTTGGCAGATGCTCTTATCCAGAGTGACATACAGTTGATTAGACTAAGCAGGAGACAATCCTCCGCCGCCCCACTAGCTGGCAGATGCTTAGCCTAGCCTGTGATCATCAACAAACCACCACTGCAAAAAGTGACTCTCTTAATAAGCATTTTAGTCTTGTAATAAGACTTAAAATATTAGCTTGTTTTAAGTTGAGGTTTGCTCGACAATTGCTTGAAATGTTCTTGTTCCGCTGGAGGTTTCGCAGCGCGGTGCCGAGACACAGTGCTGCCACATCGGCGGTCAACAAGAGCCCCGAATGTTGAGCTGCCGTCAACAGCCTTAGCAACGGAAGAGAAGTCGGAACGTTCCGCTCCATCCACGCCGATGGCCACGTATCGTCCTCTCCGTGATAAGCGGCGCTGTTCAGAGAGCTCGAGTGCGATTATCCGCAACCGCGAGCGCACATCTCTACGCTTCAGGAGATAAGACCGGGGGGGCGTTGCGTCAACGTCTTTCGCCTCCTCGCAAGAGCGCGGAGAACTCAGACCCGCGAGCCCAGACGAGACGAAGGCATGTAAACATTTTGTCCCTCGAAGAAGAAGAAGACGATGATAAAAAATTCCACGCCAGCGAAGCCGCTAATCTCTCCTCCGACCCGCCGGGACGCCTAAGCCCCCTTCTGCTCCGACGGCACGTTCGGGTGACACGGCTGAAGGCTTAATTAACGGGGCTTTGCGGTGATAATAACACACCGCGCGTCCGCCGCTGACGGGGGCAGCTTTCGCTCCGCGGGAAAAGCGGCCATTTTGTCTCCTGATTGCGGACTCACTTGAGTTGGCCGGAGACAAATTGGAGAAGGATTGCATTAGCATAAAAGCGAGGGCGATGCAATCTTTCGAATCGAATTATAGAAGCAATCAGCGACGAATACTCATCGAGGCAAACGCCACGCCACTGTTTTCCCCTCCCAATAAGAGAGGTTATTAGACAGAATTTCGTGGCTCGTCTGAAACTGTGTAGGTTGAGATGGCCCATGAAAGGATGCCAGATCACAGATCGCTGGGAAACTTTTCAGTCAGATGACTGAATTCTATCACCGTACGAGTCATTACAGTACATTAGGTATTTAGCTGTTGCTTTTATCCAAAGCGACTTAAAGTTGATTAGACTAAGCAAGGGACAATCCGCCCTGGTGCAATGCAGGGTTAAGGGCCTTGCTCAAGGGCCCAACAGCCGTGCGGATCTTCTCGTGGCTACACCGGGGCCCAGTCACGGACCTCAACCACTCAGCTATCCCCGGCCCCCAGTGCCTGTCTTTGTTTAGCAGGTGAGCCTGGGTCTGAAAGATAAGGTGGTCAACACAACAGCGGTGATACACTGAAACCTCCCGAAGGGATTCTGGGTAACCCCCCTCCCCCAACCCTCATTCCTCTTTCCAACAGGGCGTCTGCCTCCCTCCGCCAAACAATCGTCTCCTTGACGTCTCGGTGTGGAAGACACAGCTGTATTTCCTGGATGGAAATCCATGTTGCCGGGGGGCGGGGGTTTGGGAGGGGTGGGGAATGGGGGGGGGGGCAGGTAATGGTCCGACGCCGTTGCGGGCCGTTAGCCTCCTTCTGACTGCGCACTAAATTAAATCCCACACAGGGCACCCCCCCCCCCCCCCCCCCGCCTCGTGCGCTCGACCGAGAGAGATGACGCAAGTGAGTCGTCAGGATGAGCATCGCACCTGAGCTATCAGTTTTATTTTGTGATGTCTCTCTCTCTCTCCTTCCCTCTCTCTCTCTCCTCTCTCTCCTCTCTCTACCTCTTTCTCTCTCCTACCCTCTCTCTTTCCTTCTCTCTCATCTCTCTTGCTATCCCTCCCCCTCTCTATCTCTATCTCTCTCGCTCTCTAAGTACATTAGAATACATGAAGAGGAGAGCGGAGCATTCAGCCCAGCTGAGCTCATAATTCACCCAGGCTAGAGAGCACCCAGCCCTGCATCAGGCCAGGAAACCCTCAGGCTCTGGGCCTGGATGGGTGTGTGACGCAGTGCAGAGAGAGGGTGCGTATCACACACGCCTGACACCATGAACACACCAACACGAGCCTCTTACACCAACAACACAGACCCCAATGGGAGTCCTGTCGTCTCGTGTTCACAGGTTACCTGTTGACCCACCGTCGCCTCACATTTAACCGTAATTATTTTGGATTCAAATACTTTTCTACGCTTTACTTTACTTGAATGAAAAATAAAAACAGTCAAACGTATAAATAAATCATAAAGTGACAAAAACACATTGTATTGGCAGAGGTGAGGTGGAAAACGGTTCATTTCTGAAGGTGCAAAGAGCAGTACTGAAGCAGCGCTGAAGAGGCGGAGAGAGCGGCCACGACAGGCCCGTCGATCGCCATAGAGACGCAGGACAGCTTGGCTCTCTTTGTCCTCCTCACGGCACTCTAAAATGGCCGCCCGAGGTCTCACAGGAGACTCCCGTCTGCCCTCGAGCGCTGTTAATAAAACACTGAGCTGGGGGTCGGCGTGCAGCTCACGTACAAACATCAGTTTCTTCTTTTCACGTTTTCACGCAGGTTGTGGTGCGCTTCCTGGAATCTTTTTTTTTTTCTTTCTTCTCTTGTTTTCGTCTCTCTCTCTCGGCGAGCACCGTGATTTAGGGCAGGGGATAATGGGTGTGAAATCTCATTGTGTTTGCTCACCGCGTGCCAAGGCCCAGAGTTTATACAGCAGAAGTCACATCAGCCCAGAGCTATGTGTGGAATTCAGCTCAGGAAAAAACGAGAACCTAAATCCCTGAGTGTGGAACAGGGTCCAGGGTCTGCAGGTGATGGAGAAAGTGTGTGTGTGTGTGTGTGTGTTTGTTTGAAAGCCAAGCGAACGTTAACTGCCTTCCTGTTCCTTTGTTTCAGTTCCCTGGTCGACCTCCGCAGATGGCCAGGGTCCAGGTGGCATGTGATCGACATTGTGTGGACGCACACGTGCGCAAACACACACACACACACACACACACACAGACACACAGACACACACACACTCTCACACAGACACACACACACTCTCACACACACACACACACACACACATATACTCACATGCAAGCATGAATGTATTCACACACACACTCGTCACACAGGTACACACACAAACACACACACACACATACAAAGGGACACACACACACACACACACACACAGCAGCAGCAGTTATTAATATGGTATTATGGAATAAATAATACCTTCCTCCAGTCACAACAGATTACAGCATGTACATAGCACACTGTGTACACTGTCTAAACCAATCAGATCACAGAGTGTGTTCGCTGAACACAATGTACACTGTGCAAACACCCAATCAGGTCACATAGTGTGTACGCTGAACACAATGTACACTGCGCAAACACCCAATCAGATTACAGAGTGTGTACGCTGAACACAATGTACACTGTGCAAACACCCAATCAGATTACAGAGTGTGTATGCTACACACAGTGTACACTGCCTAAACAACCAATCAGATCATGAAGTGTGTTCACTGAACACAATGTACACTGTGCAAACACCCAATCAGATTACAGAGTGTGTATGCTACACACAGTGTACACTGCCTAAACAACCAATCAGATCATGAAGTGTGTTCACTGAACACAATGTACACTGTGCAAACACCCAATCAGATTACAGAGTGTGTATGCTACACACAGTGTACACTGCCTAAACAACCAATCAGATCATGAAGTGTGTTCACTGAACACAATGTACACTGTGCAAACACCCAATCAGATTACAGAGTATGTATGCAACACACAGTGTACACTGTCTAAACAACCAATCAGATCACGGAGTGTGTTCGCTGAACACAATGTACACTGCGCAAACAACCAATCAACCAATTCTTTAGGAAGGTCCAAATTCCCTGGCGCCTCTGTAGAAAAACAAAAATCCATCCACAATCGCATTCTCACTGGTGTTAAATCCCAATATGATGCAACACGTCTTTTGGCACACAAAACGTTTTCTTTAATTCTATCCTGCAGTGTTGTCACTGGATCTTTTAAATCTCTTTAAAAACACAATATTTAAGACTCTCTTTAAAATGCATGTTATAGTTGTTACTTTGCCCTTTATATCATTGTAGCAGTGGCAGTATCAGCCCTCTGACACCAATAAAGTCCTCTTTATATGTGTTATTGGGTTTACTGGGTTAATGGCCCCTCCACTGGCACAAAAAGAGGAAGACAGCTTGTCAACCATCTCAAGCTCAATAAAAGTAGTCGATTCTCCATATTGTGAGTTGCGGACTGCCCCACACCTGAAATCACATCGCCTGAACTCACAATCTACTAATAGGGGAAAGGCTACTTATCGCACCAACAGCCCATTTAAAAAAATAAGTGCCGCCATGTCAGGATTTTCTCTTTGACACTCACAGAAGAAAGAGGTACGTTATTCAGGAGGTGCTGCAAACCCCGGCAGACTCTGAAATGATATTAATCTTACAAATGGCTCTTTGTACGATGAAAGCACTTCTTCAGACATTAGAATCGACAGCATAGGCCTCACCCTTGGATATGCTGGAACGCGTAGCCGACTAAGCGAGAAGCAGTAAGTGGAATCCAGGTGTGAACGAACCTCGTCTCAGGGTCACCTGGTCTGTTCAGGGAATATCACGTGCGGCCCAACCTGTTGCCACGCAACTTCGGCACGTCCAGAATTCCATAAGGATGTGCCCCTGCGGCTAATGCTACTACAAACGGTGCTGACGCTAGCCTGCTAATACCACACTCACACACTACATTAAATTACATTAATGGCATTTGGCAGACGCTCTTAGCCAGAGCGACGTACAGGTGATTAGACTAAACAGGAGACAGTCCTCCCCTGGAGCAATGCAGGGTTTAAGGGCCTTGCTCAAGCGCCAAACGGCTGTGCGGGTCTTATTGTGGCTACACCGGGGATCGAACCACCGACCTTGCGTGTCCCAGTCATGTACCTTAACCACTACATTAGCTACTAAACTACTGAGATAATGCTATTCTGCTCATAAAACAGCTATAGCTACCCCACTGTTAATGCTAACCGGCTACAAAAGGCTATAATGCTACCTTGCTACCGCAACATATGCTAACCCACTAGTAAAAGTGTTACAGTAACGCTAATCGATTACTAAAGCTAACACTAACCTGCTATTAAAATAGGTAATAGGGCCTACTGCCCCACTACTAAAGGTGTTAATGCTAACCCACTACTAAGGAGATAATGCTAGTCTATAATGCTAGAACAGCTACCTCACTGTTAATGCTAACTAAGCTATCCCACTAGCCGGGCAGGACTGGGACAATAATGTAGGCCTAACTCTAGCCCAGGCCACTCTGACCACGCAGACCAGACCTGTAATATTACGACCTTGTTGTTGACTGTGGTTTCCTTCAATCCGTCTGGTCTACACAAAACAAAAAGTAAAAGCATTAATACTAACCTATTATTAAAGAAGCTAATGCTACTGTGCTGCCAGGACAGCTAATGCTACCCCACTAATAACAGTGTTTATGCTCAGTAACTCAACATATGCCGTAATAGGAAGGGTGACAGCATGACAGTGCTGTTTTTTGCAGAGCAAGGTCACGATGATTGATAGAGACTGAATGCAAATGGCTGCCAAAGGCAATCAGGGAGAAAGTTATTGATTAAGCGCTCGTTCTTCGCGAGAACAAAGGAAGCTCTCGCACATCTCAGACGTTTACTAGAGATTCGAAATGAGTTCAATTTTTATGGTTCCGAAAGAACGGCGTTTCCTGGATGAGGCCGTTTGATACGAATAAAGAATTAAATTGAGTTCCTGTGCACAAGCCTCTACTATAACTTTAGCCCTTTGATTCAACCACATAAAATATTTATAACATTGCACAACATCAAGCGAAAACAACAAAAAAAAAAAGTTCACAACACAGTAAAGTCAATAAATGGCTCACCATTTGTTCGTAACTCTGAGGTCAAGACAAGGAATGAGGATGCAGTTTCTGGAAGCGATACAGGAGTCACAGATACAGCATGTGCCGTACATAAAGATGAAAAAAACAGTGCGATAGTTATTGTTATCTCCGGAGAAAGTAGGTCGCGGCCTTCCTGGACGCCCAGGAATGCGAGACGCTGGCGGGTGAACTGGACACGGATCTAAAGCAGGGGCGGGCAAGGAGGGGCCGGCCCCTCTCGTCTGGATATCAGACCAACCTCTGCTCTAAATTATTGCATTTACACGATCTGTCATTTTTGCCCACATTCTGTGATATAAACAGGACAGCTGCTGTTAAATGTTCTTATCTTATCTTGGGGTGATGATGGTAGGGGGTTTGGGGGGGGTGGGGCGGTGATGTAGGGGGTTAGGGGGGTGATGATGGTAGGGGGTTTGGGGGGTGGTGTGATGATGGTAGGGGGTTTGGGGGTGATGATGGTAGGGGGTTTGGGGGGTGGTGTGATGACGGTAGGGGGTTTGAGGGGTGCAGTGATGGTAGTAGGGGGTTTCGGGGGTGGTGTGATGATGGTAGGGGGTTTGGGGGGGTGGGGTGGTGATGTAGGGGGTTAGGGGGGGTGATGATGGTAGGGGGTTTGGGGGGGTGGGGTGGTGATGTAGGGGGTTAGGGGGGGTGATGATGGTAGGGGGTTAGGGGGGTCATGATGGTAGGGGGTTTGGGGGGGTGGGGTGGTGATGTAGGGGGTTAGGGGGGGTGATGATGGTAGGGGGTTTGGGGGGGTGGGGTGGTGATGTAGGGGGTTAGGGGGGTGATGATGGTAGGGGGTTTGGGGGGGTCGGGTGATGATGGTAGCGGGTTTGGGGGGGTGGGGTGGTGATGTAGGGGGATAGGGGGGTGATGATGGTAGGGGGTTAGGGGGTTAGGGGGGGTCATGATGGTAGGGGGTTTGGGGGGGTCGGGTGATGATGGTAGCGGGTTTGGGGGGGTGGGGCGGGGATGTAGGGGGTTAGGGGGGTGGTGTGGTCGGTAGGGTGGGGTAGAGGAGGTGAGCTCAGTGGCAGTAAAAAGGTCCCTTGTAGAATCTGCCATGCAATGCGAGAGCCTTCGGGTCAGCGCCGTCCGATCGGCAGTTGAAACCGGGGTGTTAAGAACAACGTTTGCTCTATTTCTGCCCGCGGAGTCGGCCCGGGCCCGGCACAGCTTCCATTCTCACCGGCGTGCGAATATTCACAGCTCCCCTGCACCGTCCCATTCGCCCTGAGCCCAGAGGTTGGACGAAGCAAGACTTCTGAAGGACACCGTTTCTGCCCGGGCTAGCGTGCTACACTGGACAGGCACACGTAGCAGTGGTTTATATGGGCTGAGTGCTAATGCTAACCCGCTACTAAGGAGCTAATGCTACTCTGTTGCTAAAACAGCTGCCTCACCGTTAACCATAACCTGCTACAAAAGGCTATGAAGCTACTATAGTCGTCTATATGCTAACCCACAAGCAGGGCCAGACTGAGACAATAATTCTGGCCAGGAATCCAACTCGAACCCAGGCCCCTGCCTGACCCTGCGGACCAGACCAGTAATATTTGTAACCTCATTGCTGGCTGTTCAACCCTCGATTCGTCCAGTCTATGACAAACAAACAAGTGAAATGCTAGTGCTAATGCCAATGCTAACCCCTATTTAAAGAAGCTAGTGTTACTGTGATACTGGAACAGCTAATGCTATCACACGAATAACAGTGTTTATACAACAAGCGAAAGCGTTAATGCTAACCCTCTATTAAACAAGCTAATGCTACTGTGCTGCTAGAACAGCTAATGCTACCCCACTAATAACATTACATTAACGGCATTTGGCAGACGCAGAGTGCAGAGTGTTATGCAGAGTGACGTACAACAAAGTGGACCAGGGAATGCACTTTGTTGTATAAACTGTGTTTATATGGTGCTTATACAACAAGCAAACGTGCTAATGCCCATTAATAAAGAAGCTAGTGTTACTATGATGCTAGAACATCTACTGCTACCCCACTAATAACATCACATTAATGGCATTCGGCAGACGCTCTTATCCAGAGTGAGGTACAACAAAGTGCAAAGTGCATACCCATAACCAGGGAATGCACTTTGTTGTATAAACGGTGTTTATACAGTGTTTATACAACAAGCGAAAGTGCTAATACCCATTATTAAAGAAGTTAATGCTTCTCATGCTAATGCTTAGGTATTGATGGGGGGTGGGGTCACTTGAGGAAGCCAGCACGGAGAAGATAAACAGCAGGAGGAGTATGCGGGGCGGGGGAGTTGTTATGTACCCTTTCTCTGTCCTCTCCCTTAGCCCCCCCCCACACCCGGGGCTCCCGAATACAGCTTCTTCAGTCTGCTGTAACTTTCCATTGAGAAACCCGGGAACATCTTACAGCCAATTACACCAAATCAACCGGGCTGCCAGCCCCACAGTAAATCAGCTGGTGTTCTGCACATACTCTCCCTCCCTCTGTCTCTTTCTCTCTCTCTCTCTCTCTCTCTCTCTCTCTCTGTCACTTCCTCAAGCTAGGAAGTTATTTACTGTAGTTCCTCAAGCACATAATTACGTTCTCATAACGAGCTGCCGTCGTTTCCGACGGCGACGGTAATCGACGTGACGCTACCAGCACAGTACAGAAATAATAAAAAAATAAAAAAAAGTTTATATTGTATTTGACAGTGAGCCTACTTAATTACAAGCCAAGTGTGCGGAACATTGTATTCCCACACTGGAGAAACGTGTTTGCTGTTAACGCGTTGGGCGTTTTCCCAGTCCCCGTTCCCACTGCATATTCATGCCTCCGGGGGAAAAACACTGTTTTGGAACGCGCATTAAGAGCTATAAGAAGATTTGTGTTTTCTGTGACTCGCTCCGACAGGCCCTGATATAGTGTAGGGCCTCACAGAGTACGCTCACACCCACTTCCTGTTAGAGATCTTTGTCTCTGGATCATAAAACTGCAATCACACCTCGCCCGGCCCGAAATAACCCAGGGCCAGGAAGGGCTGTGGCCCAGACCTCCAGCGGAGACGACCCCGCCCTCCAGCGGAGAGGACCCCGCTGAGCCCATCCACTGCCAAGAGCTCCTGAGTGCAGGAGCGGGGCACAGAAGGCCTGAACACACACACACACTCACACACACACTCGCACGCACGCATGCACACACACACACACACGCATGCACACATACACACACACACATGCACACACACACACACACACACTCACACACACACACACGCACGCACGCACACATACACACACGCATGCACACATACACACACACACACACACACACACACACACACACGCACACACACACACTCACACATGCACACACACACACACACACACACACATGCATACACGCACACATACACACACGCATGCACACACACACACATATATGCACACGCACGCACGCACACATACACACACACACACACACATATGCACATGTACGCATGCACACACACACACACACATATGCACACACGCACGCACACACACATACAGACACACACGCATGCACACACACATGCACCTACAAACAGAGAGAGAGAGAGATCGACATAATGAGAGAGACAGAGACGGAGACGGAGACAGAGACAGAGACAGCGACAGAGACAGGGAGAGAGACAGAGACAGAGACAGGGAGAGAGACAGAGATGGAGACAGGGAGAGAGACAGAGACAGGGAGAGAGGGAGACGGGTCTGTGCTCTGTGCAGTTTCTTTTGTCTGGGCTGAATTGCATCACCGCGACCTTTCCTGACCCCTCGCTCTGCGACTGGCCGGCAGAAACGCCTGCCAATATTCAGGCCCGCAGCCTCCACTGTAAAAAGAGCGCTCGTTCCCTTCCGCAGGACGACAGGAAGAGAGGGAGAGAGGGAGAGAGGGAGAGACACAATGAAACGAGGGAAGCAGTCACGATGCCGGAAAGCCTTCTGAGACTTTGCGCGAGAAAGAAATCACCAGATGAAAATGTACTTTTCTGACACAATAAAAGCATCACTTCCACACACACAAGGGGTCTACCTGTCACACGGTAAAGGTGTTATTCACAAGCTCGTGAAGATGTAGTCAGCGTTTTTTACTACAAGTCTTTTCTGGTTTCTTTACTCGGGATAAAAAAAAAAAGGATAAATGTACCGCACTCCTTCGAGGACTGTAATTATAGCTCAGGGAAATGGAAAAATATATTGTTTTGATTCGGCCATAAAGGCCTGTTCCCTTCAGCCGCCACCAGAGAGTGGAAATCACAATAAAACCGCAGAGTTAAAGTGCCGTTTATAGGCCTGTTAGAGTGTGATTACACCTAGAGACAGAGGAACGGGGGCGGGGACACTTTGGCAGAGGACTGAAATAGGACACAAATAAACTTCCAAGGAGCCACTGGACTTTTCCAGCGCTTATCTGCTCCTAGAACGGGGAAGACTCCGGAACATTCCAAGGACACGATGTTTCGGCGTAAACATGTTACTGCACAATCGTTTGATAAAGCAGCTGTGTTTAAGAAGTAGCCATTATGTAGTATGTCTTACCTTTTAAGTAAATATTCTGTGTTTGCGCCGTGGAAATCATTTATACCATACAATGCAAAGCGTCAGCGTGTATTAGGTAATATGTCTGTACAAAATATGAGTATTAGCTTATCTGTTTTCATCAAAATATACTAACATACGTTACTGTCAGTATCAAGTGAACCTAACACTTAAACATTTAACTATTCCATAAACGTGTTCTGTCTATGATTTAGGGGGAAAGGGCAAGGCACAGTGAAACTTTAGAAAGTTTGCTGCTAGCCACGGACAGTCTGTAGGTGTGTTCAAGATAAGAAGTGAACACACATTACTGCACCAAGCGTGTTCTTTGTGCCAATGACTCAGTGTTTTTTTTGTTTCTTTTTTACGGTACACTCAGGGACCTTCACCGCAGCTACCGGCCGACGTGCAATAACAATAATTTACTATGACAAAGTGTGCCAACTGTCACTCAGAGACGATTTTTATGGGGGAGGCGGAGAGTCCGTGTTTTCAAAAACGCGCTGGAGGTGTCACGAGTTTCCGGCGGGAAGGGAAAGTCATCGAGGAAGCGACGAGACGAGATTTCACAGCTCGGTAATTGTCACCTGTAAAAAGCGGCAGCATCTGTCACGCGTTCGCACGGCGGGTTTGGCCGGAGCTTTTTACAATGTTCTCGCTGCACTTCACAACCCTAAGCCTCCATCATTACATTACATTACAGTACATTATTGGCATTTGGCAGACGCTCTTATCCAGAGCGACGTACAACAAAGTGCATACCCATAACCAGGGCTAAGTTCGCTGAAAGACCCTAGAGGGAAGTACAATTTCAACTGCTACCTGTACAACAAAGATAAGGACGAGGGCCCTTTTTTTTTTCTTTTTTTTTTTTGAGAACAAAGAAACAAACAAACAGAGCAAAAGTGACCAAAGTTAACTATCCAAACACTGCTTACCTAGCCAACTAAAAATACCGATACACAAAGCAAGTCACAGAGACAACAATTAAGGTTCACAGGGAGGTAGGGAGGGATGGGGAGAGGTGCTGCTTGAAGAGGTGCGTCTTCAGCTTGCGCTTGAAGGTGGGGAGAGATTCTACAGTGCTGACCTCAACGGGGAGTTTGTTCCACCACCGTGGAGCCAGAAGTGGCATCATCCCTGCCCGCACGGTAAGCGCGTAGCCCGCTAATCCTCATCGCCGCTGTTGTCTGTCGTTCCTGTTGTGAGCAATTCTAAAAATCGACAAAAAAAGCGACCACTTTAATTCACACAATTCATGCCTAAAGGCCAATGTTTACTTTGGCTTTTTTATCAAAATCAGCCTCCCACACAATTTGGGCACAAAAAACATAAACACACAGAGGAACCTGGAAATGGACTGATTGTTCTGACAGCATCCAGCTTCTGCACAGGGTTCCTGAGCTGTGATTGGACAAAGAAGAGGTGAGAGGTCAATCCGAACCTTCCAGGTCCCAGCCATGCACCCCGGCCACCACAGGCTGCCAACATAAAAACGCACGACATACATTAAAGAGCCCAGTGTAAGCAGATGCCCTACTGATACAATAACCCACATACCAAGGAGCAGGCTTGGCTGTGGTCCAAGTCTCGGAGAGGCCAGAACTGGGCGAGGGAGAGGGGGAGAGGGACAGGGAGAGAGAGGGAGAGAGAGAAGGGGAATGCGACAGACTCTTAAATCCCCTGACCCTCGACCTCAAAGCCCAATCCTCTGCCGTCAATCTCAAAGGTCGCCACGGCGATAACCTTCAACGTAAGGCGTCCACGACAACAGCAGACAAGGTCAGCGTCCGAAGCAGCACTTGCACCCTGGGGGGAAAAAAGGGTTCCACAGCTTTTTAGTTCTTTCTGGGGCTTTCTTTTCATAGGTGTAAAGTGCGAACGCTCGCAGACAAAGAACAGGGCTCTCCTACAGAACCACACGGTCCTTTTGGACACATTGATCCTGAGAGTGTACACTAAATTAATTCATCATAAACTGTATGGAAGCACAGTCATGACTGGACTGCAGGGAGTTCAGCATAAATCTGGTGCCGAGAATTCTCCTTCCAGAACAGAATATACTGCGCATATGAATAAACATATTGTACCTGACATTCACTTTGCACTGAAGCCCTTATTCAGAACAACTATCAGTATAAGATCATATTGACAGATTATTGCTGCTTCCAGAAATAGATTCTTTTTTTTCTTTTTTCTTTTTAAACGCAGGGGTGTGAACAATATTCATGATTAAATTCTCCTCAGATTTGCAAAACATTTCAGCACATTCAATTTCCACTAGGGTCTTTCTTTTTCAAAGCTTGGCCCCACACCTCACTGTAATAAATCATCTATAATTGACCAAAGGGGTCAGGGTCTCTCGCTCTCTCTCCCTCTCTCTTTCTCTCTCTCTCCCTCTCTCTTTCTCTCTCTCTCCCTCTCTCTTTCTCTCTCAGTTTACTTTTGGGAACATTTCTGTTCCAGGATTGCAGGATTTCTGGATGTTTGCGTTCCGTCTGATGTTTTGACGCTAATGTACCTGCAACACTACTGCAACAATTGCACAACAAACAGACATTAAATCCTTTCGCCCAATCGCGTTCCGCGGTGTATAGAAACTGCCCGGCGATAAGCTTTGTTGCCGATTCTGATTGGTTGGGCTTTAATTCTCAGGCTTTGGAACAGTGCTAGAGAGGGAGAGAGAGAGAGAGAGAGAGAGAGAGAGAGAGGGAGGGAGGGGGTAGTTTCCCCTCTCTGCTGAAGGCAGTGTGTGATGGGATTTTAGGACGCTGAGACTGTATTTTATGTCTTCAGCTTTCTTAGAAATTATATTATAAGATCCGCTGGGTGGTATCAGTGCATTATGAGCCATTTCTCAGCCCGGGACTCATAACACAACAGCGACAATCTCCCCCATCTTTAATTTCTCTTTCATGTCATAACACAGGGTGTTGTAGAATTCACACATTAAGCCGCTAAATGCCCAATATCATTCTGCGGGAAATATTGCTATATAACTCAGCAATAATTGGTGCTTTCAAGCCTTCAGCAGAAAGGGGTTTCATTGCAGTTCTTAGCCAGTTATGTGTTCATTTAATTCCTGTCAAGGTTTGGCACCATCTAATAAAATCTGCTGTTGGTTTGTTTCACATGCAGGTGTCTCTGTAATAGGATTGTTTTACCAGATCATTAATACAACGCCAGTCAACTTTGATGAACAACAGACTGAATGACTACGGTTGCCTTGAATGTGCTGAGGCAAATATTGTCTATATATTTATAAAGTAACAACTATAATTTATAATGCCTTCAAGGACACCTTAAGGTGAAACTCGTTTTACATGGATTGCTATTGAATGTATGGCTTTATACAGCCTTTTGCCCAGTGATCTGTCAAATAAAAATGACCGGATTAATTTTGTACTGGTGGGCTATGCTACAGTACCGCCAACATACCTAACATCCATGGTATTCAGCTGGTGCTAAAGTACCACTAACAGGTGTCACATCTGTGTGAGTCAGTCTTCTGTTCGGTCTCTGTAGGAGCATTCCTCATTATATAAATGAACAATTTGACGAAATACAAATGACACATCACTTCCGTCAGGCTGACGCCTCAGTTTTATGGTGCCTATTTCAGAAGATCCTCTGGGGGGAAGGAAGAGGTTTTACATGCTCTGTACAGTACTCCCCACTCCCTCTGCACTTCATAACGCCATTATCAACAGTCTGCACCAGCAACCGGACTCATTGAAAGATGAAAGAGTCAAAGAGAGAGGGTTTAGTGCAGTGGAATACACCTTCAAGAAGGAAGGTATGAAGTCAGTTCCCAGAGTCCTGTGTGTGGCCTAGAATCGATTAGCATCAACCGGGCATCAAATTAGGCACTGACCTGTAACTGCAGGTTTATAAACATAAACTCAATGCATCTGAGTGGACATCAGATCATTACGGAGAGAAAGGGAGTTTTTCATCATTATCTGATGGCGAAAAACTCCCAATAGTTCTGGCAGAGGGACAGTGCACAGGACTAGCCAGACGCTTTATAGCTGAGTGCCACAGACACTATTACTATTTCTCTTTCTTGCTACTTACCTTAATATCAAGTTAATTAAGTTCATTGCTTTGGCAATATTGGTATGATTACAGTCAGGCCCATAAAGCATTCTTGAATTGAATTGAATTGAGAGAGAGAAAGAGAGAAAGAGAGAAAGAGAGAAAGAGAGAGGGAAAGAGAGAGTCAAGACAGAAAGTGAAAGAGCGGCAAAAGAGATGCAGAGAAACAGACTGAGGGAGAGACAGAGACAGAGAGAGAGAGAGTGAAAGAGGGAGCGCACAGCCTAGAACAGGAACATCCTCTGGCTATTTTTAAGCCCCAGAGAGAAGTAGTGAGAGAGGTAGTGAGAGCCCTGGGGGGGGGTAATCCGCCCCTCCCTGAGTGGGATTAACAGCACAGGAAAGCCCCGGCCGGGCTCAGCCTCCTCTCCTGGCCAGACACCAGCTCGCTCTCTCTCTCCGCGCAGACACCCGGGCGGTCGATGTCAACCCCCCCCGACCTGAGATCAACCCCCCCCCGACCTGAGATCAATCCCCCCCGACCTGAGATCAATCCCCCCCCGACCTGAGATCAATCCCCCCCGACCTGAGATCAATCCCCCCCCGACCTGAGATCAATCCCCCCCGACCTGAGATCAATCCCCCCCGACCTGAGATCAATCCCCCCCCGACCTGAGATCAATCCCCCCCCGACCTGAGATCAACCCCCCCCCCGACACAGCGTCACAGGGCCCCGGGCCCCGGGGGGGCGAGGAGGGCACTCGTAACCGCCGATTCGCCAAGGTCTGGGACCGTCTACAAACAACGGGACACGCACACCGAGAGCACGGCCCGTGTGCTCCTGAGGGAGAGAGAGAGAGAGGGAGGGAGGGAGAGAGAGAGAGAGGGAGGGAGAGAGAGAGAGAGGGAGGGAGGGAGAGAGAGAGAGAGGGAGGGAGAGAGAGAGACGCACAAACACATGTGCATGCGCGATAAACGTAGAATTATTGACATAGTGAGAAATCTAACTTGATTACATTGTGGAATTATTTACACCATTATCTGTTTTCTTGTACTTTTTGTGATACTTATATATCTAATAATGACAGATAAATGTGCAACAACTGCAGGGGGAGTAGTGATTTGTATTGTTTCGATATACAAAATGGAAAGAAAGTTGATTGCAAAAAACACAAACACACACACACACAGTTATGGGAACACAGGATGACATCAGAACAGAGAGGATTATGGGAAGACAGGATGGCAGCAGAACAGAGAGTACAGCAGTGAACACGCTGCTCTCCAAGACACGCAACCGCCGGCCTTATTTATTTATCTACTTACTTACTTATTTTTGGTGTGACCGTCACGGACAATTGTGCAACTGTGATTTCACCCAGAAAAAAAAAACAAAAAAACAAAAAAAACATAACAGATGTTATCATGTGGCAAGCGAACCATTTGGAATAACAACAGAGCACCTGCCCCAGCAGCCAAACTCTCCCACAGACCCAACGGGCCTTTTCCACCAGTTCACAAACACGTCGCTGCCGTCGGCCATTTCCCCCGCAGGTGTGCGGGAGAACGACAAACACACAAACTTCTCCACCGGCCGGGCCTCTGCCCGTATGAGGGAGGAATATGGAAACCCCCCCCCCATCCGCTGGTCGTCATCGGTAACACCACGTACCTCCGCTCTGGGAAAGCGCCGATGGGGAAATTCCCACTGTACACTGTACTGCCCACAGGCAACATCGGTGACCCCCCCGCGCCCTCGACAAATTCACCCCCGCCCCCCCCCAACCACCTCCTGGCCTGTCTATAGGACTCATACAGGCCCAGCTCATGAGGCTTAGAGAGTCAAAACCAAAACAACTGCGACCAGGAAATCTCCAGGCAAGCCAGACGCAAAACCATTACCAAATCCTTGGTGGATAGGCCTACATCCTCAGCCAAACCCAAACAGGGCCTGAATTAGCGCTGGGATCTTGTCCAGGTGTCGGGCCTATTTTTAGCATGGTCACGTTGCGTCAGATCGGTGTTGTTCTGCAATCACCAGCACCTTCACGAGCTGCTTTCCTGTGGGAACTCTGCAGTATTTTATATGGGGCTGTGTGGGTTTTTTGGTGCTTGTTAATTCAGCGATCGCGTTTGGGCTTAAACTGTGGCTGAATGAATGTCGGCATTTATATAGCCCCTTCATCCAAAGCGCTGTACAATTGATGCTTCTCACTCACCCATTCATACACACACACACACACACACACACACACTCACACACTAACGGCGACTAATCCTGAGCCAATGTGTCCCTATGTAGAGCTCTGTCTCAGTGTCTGCAAACGTCCGACGTGCCCCCCGCGTTCTGCAGTGCGTACCAGCAAAGTACCGCCAGCGCGCAGAGGCAGAAAACAGTCTTCACTTTCCTTTAAAACGGTCGATAAGTCTTCAGGGAGCGTTACTGAAGGCTCTGGAGGGTTGCTTCACATAACCGCCGGACCTGGGGCCGGGTCGGATGCGTTTAGCGGTAAGTGCTCCGCGGGTTTCCGACACTCGGGAGCGCAGAGGGCATTTCACGCTGCCGGGGCAGCGATTACAACAGCAGGAAACATCTGGACTCCGGAGCCTGGCCAGGAACACATTGTTTAAGTTTATTTATTTTTATTTATTTTTTACAAGTTTGCTTTCTGACCAGGAGGGTTAACTGAAAACTAAAAAAAAAAAAAAACTCTGAGATGTTTTTATCAAATATGAAGCAGGCCTGGGTCAAATGTAATTGTTTTGGATTCAAATAACTTTTCTGTGCTCGATTTATCTTGCCTGGTGCAACTGAGCCAACCATGAGGATCAGAAGGTGGGGTTTGCACTTGAGAGTATTTCGTAGGTTTGCTCAGCAAAGAGTAGAAAAGTCCAAAAGAAATCCCAAAGAAATTATGTATTTGACCCAGGTCTGATATGAAGGCTATTCTGTAGCAGTGCATCCCCAGTCATTCATCAATGGCTGCCATAGCGTATCTCCAAACCAAAATGGAAGCTTCCTCTGTGTGGAGGAAACAGCAAAAAAGGCCGCATTTGCCGGAGGTTTTGCCCCCCTATATCTGAACCCAAAAATTTGGAAAACAAATTCAGACCTGTGACCCTGTGATGCTCCGCCCACTTTAACCCCCCCCACCAACCCCCCCACCCCACCCCCGGCCCCCAAAAAGGAGCTCTATTTTTAATTGGACAGGAAGTTCACAGAATACAGGAAATGCTGCTCCCTACTGTTCCGGCCAAAACCTCGACAAAGTAGAAGAAAAAAAATCCCTGGGAAAAAATGCAGTTTTTGCCAAAGATAGATCCGGTGTGCCACACTGGGATTTCTGGGTTACTGGCACACTGTGAGGGGTCAGCGTCTCTGCTCTTTACTTTGGGGACGTTCTGTTGGCACTCACAGCAGGTGACTCGTGGGTACGTGGTACTTGAATTACAAGAAATTTTTTTTTTTAAACAAATCAGATTCTTTATCAAAAGTCTTCCTTTTTATTACATTACATTCCATTAACGGCATTTGGCAGACGCTCTTATCCAGAGCGACGTACAGTTGAGACAATCCTCCCCTGGAGCAATGCAGGGTTAAGGGCCTTGCTCAAGATCTTATTGTGGCTACACTGGGATTAGAACCACCGGCCTTGCGTGTCCCAGTCAAAGTTACCTTTCCGAAGTAATTATTCAAAAAAGTTATAGTTGAGGTACAAGCGGAAACTCTACCCCAGAAACTATACTTTGTGTAGAGATCTGATGATATTCAGGGTATAAATTGACAGAAACCGGCCAGCGGTTATTACAGGTCGCATTACAGGGTTGTTACAGAAAGCCTGCTTTAGAAAGGCGATGTAATTTGCAAGCTGTCTGTGCGTGTGTTGAATCGCAGGAAGTATTTCTGAATAAGATCTATGGTTCCCACACACCACAGACGTCACAAAAACACAGGAAGTATGGGACAATTCCAAAACACAGTCATCAGGGTAACTTAACCCTTTGATGTGTGTTGGGTCTGTAGCTACGGTTTGCACAAAGACATAGAGTGCATAGTCCTATACCATATATGGGCTAGATTCTGAAACTGTCGCAACAACAAATACTGCATAAATCTCTGTTGCATCTGCAAAGGCAAATTCGACCTCATTGAATTAATCTGCAAAAGCAAAGCAGCTAACAGGATTATATTAGCCTGACATGCAAATCAAAAATGATCCATGGCAAATAAAGTTAATTACTGACAACCCTGCAAAATATAGTATTTACCAATTGCTTATCACTTTGTGAAAGATGAATTACAAATGTTACAACCAAACTATTTTGCGCATACATGCACACATTTCCCACCTATGATCCTTCCATATTGTATGTCATCGAGTAAATAAATATTGAAAAGTACAAGGAAAACAAACCACGACCTCACTCATTCTACGTTTTTAAGGTAAAAAAAAATGCACATTTTGAAATTAATAAATAATTATTTTCCAAATTCCTGCCATTAAATGTTCAGCTCACTGCGACTGCAGCAGGTTTTTCAGGCCTGGCACAGGAGACACTGAGATGTATTTTATTGCTGCAGGCAAACAGTAACTTTTCCACTGACCAGCGGAGCAGGAAGCAGGTGAGTGCGCGTGGCGCTGGGCCGGGGGAGACAGCATTCATCCATTTTATCACCCTGTCAGCCCCCGCAGACGTACACAGGACATAAATCACCCCGTCAGTTTCCTCCGAAAACAACAAACAGCTCCGCTGACAAAGTCATGTCCAGCCATGGCCCCCAGGCACCAGGGAGAGCTCCAGGAAAGGGGAGCGGTTTTTTAGGATGACTTATGAGTCCGCAGCTCCCGTGGAGTAGTTCCATTTTGATGTGTCAAAAGAAGGATAACCCCATTTCCTGTTGGATTTGGGGCAGGCGAGATTCCTGAGATGCTAGTTGCGCATAGCGGGGTAAACAAAAAGAAAATGCAGATCATTCTTTGTTCCAGCGGTTGAAGCAGCCATTTCCGTTGTTTGGAACGTGGTTCGGTGTAATATTGTGAGGAATACTTGTGGTAGTTGGGTAACTATGGAAGGTAACTGGTTGGGGGTGGGTGGGCGGGAATGGCGAACAGCAGGTATTCGATAAACTCGTTTGGATCAACTGCTAGTTGTTATGCACTCAGTGCTAATTCTTACTCGTGAATTATGGAATGACTGAAACCACAAAAGAACATTTTGAATTTTGGAAGTCTAGATTTCACTGCTGTGTGAAGGATAAAAAGTGACCGATTATTTAAAATAAAATAAAAAAAAAGGTACACATGGCACACAAAAAGATTAGCCAGAAAAACGAATCATCTAAACAAATATCCTCGCGTCAGTGAAAACTGCCAGTGCCTCCCAGACAGCTTACAACAGGGGGCCGGCCAATCAGAGCGAGCGCAGCAGGCATCCCCACCAATCACCCGCCAGGCCCTGCCCCCCTGCTGTGCCGCCAGATTCCACAGTAAGCAGAAAATCCCCTCAGACCACAGACTCACTGAAACAGCTTGGACCAAAATACCAGACAAGCAAATGCCACTCATTTTAATTAGGACGATAGCCTCCCTAATTTAGACCAGACGTCTCGGTCTCCCGTCCCAGAGGGCCGCAGTACTGTCTGCTGTTTTTTTTTTTTTTTAGTTGTTGTCGCCATTTTCCCTTTCAATCAGCAGCTAGTTTTTGCATCATAAACAAGGTAGAATCATACAACATGCATTACGGAAACACTGCAGCATCTTACACCGCTATCGTGCATAAAGAAACAGCATGGCATTTTTAAAGTTAGGCCTTCTCGCTCAGTTCTTGAAGGTGAGGTTATTGATAGAAATGATAGCTTAACAAGCCAAATGTTTACTTGAAGTTTCTTCACATAACAGGCCAAGTTTATCCAAATGTACCAAGGTGCTGAGGTTTTGGTTACATGTGTGTAAAGAGTGTGTAAAGTCTATGTAAGGTGTTTGTAGGGTGCATATAAAGTTTAGGTAAGGTGTGTGCGAAGATTTGCGAAGATGTGAGAAAGATTTGTAAAAGGTTTTTGGCAAGAGGTGTGTATGGTACAATATGTTTAAGGTTTATGTAAGGTGTGCGTAAAGTTTGGGTAAGATGTGAATAAGGTTTATTGAAGGTTTTGGGTAAGATGTGTATAAGATGTGTTTAAAGCGCAGGAAATATGTGAGTAATGTGTAAAGAGTAGATAAGATGTACACAAAGTTTATAGATGGAACTACAGCCTGAGCTCGTGTGTAGCCCACTCGGAAAATGCTGCAAAATCAAAGGTGAACTTGTTTTGAACTGAAGAAGTTGTACTTGTGCAGTGAATTCAGACTAAAGTCTTCAGCTCCACTGTGCGTACCGCAGGTAAAAAAAAGAACGATATTTCCACACCTGCGAAGTCACAGGCTCAGTAAATACACAGTCACCCGCTACACCGCGCCCAGCGCTTCTCTTCCCAGGAGGAAAATTAAACTCCGGAATAGACCCGTCTCGCTCACGCGTAGCCGCGCGCCCGCCCCGCTCTCTGGCGGGCGTCAGAACGAACGTCGTTACCGTGCCGACGGCGGCAGGAGCGGGCGCGGGGTCGCGCCGTCGACGGGACCCGGAGACGACGGCGGCGTTTAGATTTCTGTTTTTCTGTCCCGATTGCATCAGCCGGGGCCTGACTGTACCAAACAATGCTCCGTGCATTATTCATTATTATTTTTTAAGGATGATGACACTTCTGTACGCCCCGGTTGAGTGATGAAAGGGGGACGGCGATGCCTGCAACAGGCGTGACGTTCTGACTCCAAAGCTTGAGCAACCACACGCGTGTTTTTCACGATGACTGTACGGGTGGAACTGAGGATTCTCACTTATGTGTGTGGGTGAAAGAGAAAAGAGCAGGTATACAATCCCACACACAGAGGGAAAAAAAAAAAACCAAACACAACACACCGCAGAAAGTAAAAAGTAACAGGGACATTTGCACACAGAGATGACAGCAGAGAAAGCCAAAGTAAAGTGGAAAAACACAAATAATTTTTTTTGCCCGCATCAAAAAAAATAAAATGTGAGATGTCATGAGAGAGAATGTTCCCCAAAATGTATTCAAGGCATAGACAAAAACAGTCCGGGGATGAATAACATGCAAGGCACATCCAGGAAAATGACAAGTTATCGATTTATATGTTGGGAATGTTATCCCCATGTTCCAGAAAATAAAAACTTGTCAGCTGGGCTGCCTTCCTTCAGAGTAGTGGTTCTCAAACTTTTTCAGCCAGGCTGAAAAGGCCTTTTTTAAAAATTTTATTTTAAATGAGAATTTTTTGGTTTCTAATGGACCCTTTAGAGGGGCTGCACAGCCCACAAAAATTTGAGGCGGATTTTAGATTTTAAGGAAGGCAGAGACATCAAAGGTCCTCCGTAAGACTCGGTGTGCGCTAAAGCGGAGGTGTGGCACCGGAGAGCCGAGCTCAATTTCAGTTAAAAGTGGCAGTTGGAGTGGCAGTTGGAGAGGCAGTTGGAGAGGCAGTTGGAGCACGCCAGGAGAAAGCAGCAGGCCCAGAGAACTCCCGGGCCGGATAATAAGCTCCATTAGGCTGGAGAGTCTTACGGTGGAAGATGAAAAATGGAGGGTCAATGTCAGGCTTTGATTTTGGGGGCAGGACGGATGGATGGATGGAGGAGACGACATTTTAGGAGTCTCCACTTCAGGCGCCCTGAGAAAGCCCAGGCCCACACAGCCAATCCCCCAGATGGACTTTACGCAGCAGATTACCGTCCTCCCTGGTCCAATTTACTGTAAGCCAGGCCTTCAGAGATATCCCACCAGCAGCTCTGCTTCAGATGTTGGCTTAGCAGGGGAACTTCAAATGGCTTCAAGTTCAGGAGGGGCTCTCGACTCAAATATCTGATCTTGGGTGTGAGGTCGCAAGGGAGACCATCGTGTCATTTTCCAGTTCTCGGATGCTTAAGATGTAGCATTTTAGCTTTTTAGCATTTCCCCATACGCATTGCAGCATTTTAGCAATTTTCCCCATCACAAAGTGATCTCAGCACACATTATAACCGCCATAACACACTATCACGGCTGGTTATAACAGGTGGTATAACATGCTTAAGACTGTGTAATAAAGGCTGTATAGCATACAGATGAAGTAAAGTTTTTATCATATAAAAATCTGCACAGTACCCCTTCTCGGCCCTGCTGCCGAGCAGCCGGACGGACATTCACCAGGCTGTGATTCATTCACCGTTCTGCTGAAAGGAGCACTGCGGCACATCCCTGGAAATCCAAGCACAGATTGTGACTAATGAGTCTCACCTGCGCCGTTCCGCTGGGCGTGCGGGGGCCGTTGGCGGGTCAGTCGTTCCGTCTGATCGCCTGTTAGTGGCACAGCGGGTGCGTAAGCCTTACCTGCTGCTCCCGCGCACGTGTTGCGTGTGTGAGAGTGTGTGTGTGTGTGTGAGTGTGTGTGTGTGTGAGAGTGTGTGTGTGTGTGTGTATGGGTGAAAGTGTGTGTGTGTGTGTGTATGGGTGAAAGTGTGTGTGTGTGTGAGTGTGTGTGTGTGTGTCTGTGTGTGTGTGTGAGTGTGAGTGTGTGTGTGTGTGTGGGTGAAAGTGTGTGTGTGTGTGTGTGTGTGTGTGAGAGTGTGTGTGTGTGTCTGTGTGTGTGTCTGTGTGTGTGTTTGTGTGTTTGTGAGAGTGTGTGAGTGTGTGTGTGAGTGTGTGTCTGTGTCTGTCTGTATGTGTGTCTGTGTGTGTGTGAGAGTGTGTGTGTGTGCGTGTATGTGGGTGAAAGTGTGTGTGTGTGTGTGTCTATGCGTGTGTGTGTGTGTGAGAGTGTGTGTGTGTGTATGTGGTTGAAAGTGTGTGTGTGTGTGTCAATGCGTGTGTGTGTGTCTGTGTCTGTGTGTGTGTGTGTGGGTGAGAGTGTGTGTGTGTGTGTGTGTCTATGTCTGTGTGTATGTGGGTGTGTGTGTGTGTGTGTTTATGTCCGTGTCTTTGTCTATGTGTGTGTGTGTGTGTGTCTGTGTGTGTGTGTGTGAGAGTGTGTGTGTGTATGAGTCGCAACTTGGCGAAGATCCCTGCTTCTCCCCGACTGACCGATCTGTTCATCGTATCAAGACTGAATCATTTCCCAGGAAGATGAATGGCTGCCACAAAGCCTTCGGATTGAATGTGCAAAAAAGAGGAAACGCTTTGTGGCTTTTTGCAGATATTGATCAGTAACGGTTACCAGACGCCGGTTTTTCAAGTTATTCGCACAGATCTGGTTTGCGGTCCCAACCAGGCGACAAAATGTCCGGTCCAAGTCATTGATTTAAAAAAATTACCAGTAGTTTTTTTACAAGATATTATTTGTCTCTGAACCTTTAACTTGCAACTGTGCATGTTGTCCGGTTCTGAGCAATCTGACAACCCTAAAATCTGGCAACAGCCCATTACAGAGTTGCAGAAAAGATATTTTGAGGTGTGACTGTCGATCAGATCTGAAACGCACGGCACTCGCGAAGGATTGCACTTGTTCCTGGCGATGGGTATGCGCTCGGATAAGAGTGTCTGCCAAATGCCAATAACGTCATGAAATGTAAAGGTTAAAGCTAAAAATAAAAAGCAGTATGTCGTAATATGAATGCAGAGCTGTAAGGAAAAACACTACAGATTGCTATTTTTTAAAAAGTACATTTGATTTGGCACTTGTGAAGATGACAGCACCCTCATAAGCTCTGACACACACCGTTATGACATAAAACTGCTACTTTGATCCCGTAAGATTTCAGTCCGCGCCCACGAACCCAGAGGCCTGTTGGCTACAGCCACTGACTCACACACCGCGTGTCATACGTGTGACCTACCTTTCATCTCAATCTCCACTCCAGCTGCTGCCCGGGAGAAATATGAGTAAGGACAAATTATACGGCCTAAAAATATCTCGCAATATCTTTTCTGACCTCGATAACATATTTCATTTTATTTCGTGTGTAATTTGTAAAGGCCTGACTGCGCGTGTGGTTTGAGTATGTGTGTACGCGGGCATGTGTGAGTGTGTACATGTGCGCGTGTGGGTGTGTGTTTGCATGCACGCGTGTGTGGAAAAACAAAAGGTGAGGATGACAAGAATATCTGGTGGTATAAAACTATTTCAGCCATTATACTGTCTGGGTTGTACATGCAGTCCGGCAACTAGTGACAGTGAACGTGTTGAGAGATAATCACACAGCCTTCCCATCAGCCCCTGGGGTGCCTGAGTGCGTGACAGCGTGGAATGAAATGAGGTTTTAATGTGGAAGCACAGGTCACACATAATGGGGAGAATCACGCGCCTGGATCCAGCTCTGAGATACAGTACAGTATGGAGGAATCCAGGGTTTAACCTGCACAAACATACCAGTGCAGTTCAACCTGTACACACCTTCAGTGTACACATGAGAGATTGTTCAAGGTCTTCTGTGACATTTCCACACCTACAGAGTGTGTGTATGTACAGTATGTGTGTGCATGTGTGTGTGCGAACACGTGTGTGTATATGTACAGTGTGTGTGTGCATGTGTGTGTGCGTGCGAACACGTGTGTGTGTGTGTGTGTACAGTATGTGTGTGCGCACGTGTGTGTGTATATGTACAGTGTGTGTGTGCATGTGTGTGTGTGCGAACACATGTGTTTGTGTGTGTGTACAGTATGTGTGTGCGCACATGTGTGTGTATATGTACAGTGTGTGTGTGCATGTGTGTGTGTGCGAACACGTGTGTGTAATGGGTGAATCTCATTTTTAAACTGTATTTGTAATGAGTTCAATATTTGCAATGCGTTGTAATGAAGGCCAAATGTGACCAATCACAAAGGGGTGTGGCCATGGTAAAATCCGGGGTCATCACAGGTAGCATGTTGTTAAAACACGGCAGGTCGTTTTTCAGTCGGAGACTGACATTCAGACACTGTCGCACACTGCATGAGGGGGATTCAGAGGGACTCTGCCACCTTGTCAGACGGATCGATACGCGCAGAAAGCCACAGAGGTGATCCGTCTTCTGCTGCCGTTAGATCCAGGGGCTTCGAGAAAGCCATTCATCATCCCGCCAACTTATTCTGTTTCTAAACTGAACGAATCAATTAGTCTGCGAGTCCCCGAGGGGAACAAACGAGCAGTTTGGGCGTTCAGCGTCAGACACACACTCTCCTGAGCTTTTGACTCAACTTGGCAACCCCGTCTGTGGGAATATGTATATCTTATATTTTGTAAGGACATAAGAACATAATAAAATCAATGGCCATTCGGCGCAACTGGGCTCATCACTATTTTTGATAGGTGCACACAAAGAAAAACTGTCAATATAAAAGCCAGCAACAAACAATAAAAAACAAGAGACAGAAGAGAAAAAACTGAAAACAATCAATAAATACCATCAATCAATAAAAACAATAAAACCCCACAAAAAAACCCATAAAACCCATAACTGTTTTATGTGATATTTATACAATGAAGTGACATTTTTGCAGCTTTACCAATCAAATATATCTGTGGGTTATGTGGAGCTAATTGAGTCATATATGATACTTATATATCATACTTTTAACATGGAGTTACTCCATACGAAAACAGAATAAACTGCCATATCTTGTGAATATGAGGCCTTTTTCAAAAGTATAACTTATTTTATATGTTTATATAACATATAAATTACACAGATATATCTTCAACGTCAATGAATTTAAAAAAATATATATATATTGCAAAATCTGAATTTGTGTCTTTGCCCATATATTATCAGGTTTTGAATTGCTCCAGAATAAAGCACACAATATTATATTACATTTCTACAAGTTCGGTTTCAGCGCCTTACATCACAAACACCCTTTGGAAAGTGCGGCCCGGTGGAATGAATGAACCGTGTGAATACCCACAATGCCTCAGTGCGGGAGAGAGTTGGCGTTTCTGTGACACAATCAGGGATCCGCAGGCTGAGGAGTGACACTCCGCTCTAAGCGCTGGCAGAGGTCCCCACGGCTCCTGTTCATAAAGATTTGCGGCGGACTAATTGATTTGTTCATCGTATCAAAACAGAATCATTCGCCAGGGTGATGAATGGCCGCCACGGAGCCTTGGGATTTAAGAGCTCCAGAAGAGTTATACCCTCTGTGGCTTTCTCCACATATCGATCCGTCCGTTACACGGCGTACAAGAGGAGGCAGGATCTCCCCAAAGCTCGCGCATACAATGGCAGGGCGTTAAGGTCTATTCTCAGATTGAAAAATGGCCGTTAGCGCGCGTATTCCGGTAACAAGCCGCAGTACCTGGGACGACCCAGCCGTGCTCCTCTACCCTGTCTGACCGTAGAGCAGGTCAGCTTTGAGAATCTGAGAAGCAGCCTCAGAAGGTCAAAGTAGAAAAGAATCTCAATAATATGAAGGTGGCGGCGTGAACTATGTCTCCTCTCTGATGCTTAAAGACGGAAGCAGGATTCACACTTTTCAAGATGACAGCACTCTACACTCTCAGAAAGAAGTGGCTCCAAAATGAACCCTGTGATTCCAAATAGGAACCCTTTCTAGTGCAAGGGTTCTTTGTCAGGGCAAAATGGTTCTTTGCCTGGGAGCTTTCACACTTCACACCTATGATAGACGGTTCCATAAGGAGCTAAAAAGGGTTCCTCTAGGGCAGTGGTTCCCAACCTTTTTTGGCTCGTGACCCCATTTTGACATCACAAATTTCTGGCGACCCCAGAGACTTTTTTTTTTCTAGAATTAGTTCGTGATCATGTTTGTTGTACTGTGTTGCAAATACAGAGTAGCCAGATTAGTGCACAAAGTGACATTTTCCCTGATCAGGAAATACATGTACAGTTAGGTAAGCTACAAGGCTTGATTAAAAATCAATAATGAATTAATACACATTTCAGGCGACCCCATTTGAATTCCGCGGGACCCCATGTGGGGTCGTGACCCCAAGGTTGAAAAACACTGCTCTAGGGAGACAGGCAAATAAGCCTTTTATTCCAGGGATCCAGATCAAACCATCTTCTCCGCTGTTCACACGTGACCCGTCTGGTTGAAAGGTCACCCAGTCATGCTTAAGGACAGAGGGGAAACTGAACCAGAAACTGAATAAACATGGGCGACCACTTGATGTCCATGATAACTCCCAGAAGGTATGACTCATACCATTACTAAGTAAAACAGACAAATGTCAATGTTCAAACTGCTCATTTAACCATATATCATATGAGCTCCATCAGTTGACTGTTTGGTCGGAGATGAAACACAGGCAACAGGAGAACAGGGGATATTTATAATTAAACTGAAGATGGTTCACACGCCTACGCCATTTAATTATTTCATGGTGCCAGAAATGTATAATTAGTGTGCCTGTTTAGGAATGATTTCAAGGGCTATTGATAATTTCACAAGGTGGAGTAATTTCGGCACCAGGGCCGAAGCTGATAATGAAATTACTTATGAGTTCGCTGTTAATGCAGCCGTACAGTACGTCTATATGAACACACTGCACTGACGGGGAGGACCAGAATAGACCTGTTCACTCTGAACTCAGAAGACGTATAGGGGCAGTTGGGGGTAAAACTGAGGGGGGGTATTTTCACAGGTTTTCTGGAAATAACCAGGTGCCGTCATGGCGTATAGAGTGTGCTCTTGATTAGCACCTTCAGTCAGACATAACAACCCCCCGGGAAGGAGAGAGCGCAAAGAACCAGACGGAAGGGTCAGCAACCCCGGGTCTTAATAACACTGCCGTTGAGGTGAAATGTCTGGCGGCGTTCGGGGAAATTCAGATTATTTCCGCCACGAAGGCCGAATGCCTGCCGGTACGCACTCTGACAAGATTTGACACGGAACAAGAATCCCTTTCACGATCAGAACGGCCTCTTTTCATGAACTCGTTGAGATCCAGTGAGAATAGAACTCTTCTTCTCGACTGTAACTTTATTTAAAAAATCATAGAAAATCATAGAATGAGACCTTTTCTCTTCTTAAAATTTTTAAGAAACCTTATAATATTTATAACAAATTAGGGGTATTTTAAAAGGATAAACATTTCTCCATTTCTTATTCGCACTTCTAGTAGCGGAATCAAATTTGCATAATCTTTTGAAATTTTCCATCACATAAATATGAATAAAGTTAGGCCAGATCCTAACTGTGCTAACAGGCTAAACTGGTCGGAGATGAGCAGCTCTGAGATGCAGGTCTGCGATGCTTCATGAATACAGAAGCAGGCCCGTGAGTCCATCTCCAGGCCTCTACCGCGCCTGTAATTTGGAGTTTGACACAGCTGAACGATCTTAGATTGGAATGGACTGCCGCTGCTCGAGAAAATCCTTGGTTTATTTTGTCCAGGCGATTTCCCCCGAAGTGAATCCTGAAATACACATTTTAACGAGGTTAATTCTCCAGTTATATCTGGTTCGAAGATCGTGACTGAAAATGTCTTCTCGATGAGACGTTTGTTCCCTTCGTTTGGTAAATGGCAGGCGTTTATATAGCGCCTTTATCCAAAGCGCTGTACAATTGATGCTTCTCCATTCACCCATTCATACACGCACTCACACACCGACGGCGATTGGCTGCCATGCAAGGCCCCGACCAGCTCGTCAGGAGCATTTGGGGGTTAGGTGTCTTGCTCAGGGACACTTCGACACAGCCCGGGCGGGGGATCGAACCGGCAACCCTCCGACTGCCAGACGACTGCTCTTACTGCCTGAGCCAATGAGAGGACTGCTCTTACTGCCTGAACCATGTCGCCCCTTCATTTAAAAGTAATCTTAAGGTTCAGAACATACCCCTTCATTTAAAAGTAATCTTAAGGTTCAGAACATACCAGTAATATTTTAGAGGAAAATATTTTTAAGTGGAATATATACAAGATATTTCAGTGGAAATAAAGATACTATACCTCTGTTCCGCATTAGAAATTAATACAGTTCTAACAATAGAAATAGCAATATTGTAGAACAATCCCACATATCATTGCATGTACATAGACCTGTTTTCCAGCATTTAAAATGAAAAATAAAGATGCTATATTCGTAAGGCCTTCTTTGTGCCACGGACCTGTCCATATCCATGTGGTTTGCTCAACTTTAGATTTTAGTACATATTTCTGATCACACAAATAAATAAGCTAAAACACCAAAATATGTCACCGGCATCTTTACTGCTTAGAACTGCAGCGGTGAAAGTATTATGTAAAAAATAGCGCTAGCGGACAGAAAGAAAAGTTATGGATATAATCTGAGCTCAATGCTCTGACGCACTGTTGATGGCATCGCTGAACACACACTCCCGACACACAAAGAAAAGGTTACGCTTCAACCGTCCGACACTGCCCATTGGGAGCTCATTAAATTAACTTTATGGTAATCATCTTCCAACTTGGTGAAATTCAAACATAAAAAACATTAGAAATATGTAAAAAAAAAAAGACTTCCCAGAACTTAACAGCATTTGCATATGCATGTTTGGGCAGAGGAGAGTTTGGTTGGAATCTGGACTCCGAAGCAAATTAAAATAATTTGAATGCAAATTAAGGGCATATTTGGAAATATATGCAATCCGTAGACATCAGTCGAAACTGCCTAATTGCGGGGAATAAGATTTGCGTCACATACTAATCGATTCCCAGCCCGAAAATCTGGCCTCTGAAAGAAAGTCAAAACGCACGACAGAATATTTAGTCTTTTGAATTTAATTCACCTTTAAAATTGCTGCACAGAAAAATAGAATTAGTTAGTTAGTACTAAGTATTCCGAGGGTAGAAAACAGAACATGACACACAGGTATAAACAGATTGTACAGTTGTGAGTATCATGAAGCAATGAACAACCTACAAACATTACAGTGTAACTACAAGGCACTTACAACAACCAACTCCTGTAATTACGGAGTAATTACACATGTATTGAGGACACTATGCAAAGCAGGGCAGAAAGAAATGCAAAGAATCCCAGAGGATTATACTACAAAGGCTTTACAGTTGGTACCACGAACAGTTGGAACCACCAACCGCCCAACTGCCAGACGACCGCTCTGGCCTGATGCTGCCCCATGACATCTTTTCTTTCCACATGTGGAAATATTTACTCACGTGTGACAAATGCCAGCCATGTGTGAAAATGTCCAGTGGACATGTGAAAATGTTATATCCACATTTGAAATTGTGATTTTCACATGATTGCACATGCTTTTTTGGCAAGGGTTCTGTGTTGCAGACTATCTTTAGAAACGCAGCTGCCTTTCAGGACTGCCTTAGAGCAGGACATTATGGTATGATTTATTCACCTAATCGTGTTAAAGAAGGACAAGCGGCATACCATTTAAGCTCGCTGAAGAGCCCTGTTTCCAGCTCTGTTTGAAATCAAGCGATATTATGTTGATATCAAGCCATCTTTAAGAGCTTACACTACCCACTCCTGCCCATAACGGCTAGTTTCATATTAAATCGCAACCCTGATCTGCTCTTGTGATTTACAGCTCCAGAAATGTCTTGATATCGAGGTGAAAACCCTGTCAGAAATCAACACCAAACACGGGGGTGACGTTCTGTTTTCCACACCTCTGCGCACTGAAGAACGACCCTGAACGGGTTAGGCTACAGCCTCAAACCATCTGGAACAGAGTCAGGTTATTAATGTGAGGCATAAATAAAATTAAGCTTAATGAAATCTATTGGTTATAAATAATAGGTTCCAGATTCCAGGAATGTGCCTATTCAGCGATTACTGTGTGCAGTTCCAGAGCTCAACAAGAACGCCGTATCAAACAGTCTATCTTCTCTGTGAGATCTCTTTTACACACGGGGAATAAGTCCTTTATCCAACACGGGAAATATTCAGCTAAACCCTGACAAAAATGCAGTATACTATCAGTACACTGACATAAAATAATATTAAGATCATAAATAACAACATTGCAACACTTCCACAATATGTGCACAAGCATAATAGCTATTGCTACTTCCAGATATTGCAATACATTAAAAAAATGCATCGCTGAGAAATATATTTATCATTATATATTGAATAGACTCATATGTGGATGCAGTTATCTTGCCATTCAGAAGTTAAGCACTTTTGGAAATCACTCTGTTAAATAATACATTGTGGCAGTATGCTGCATTATTTGGTAACATTTTATTTGAAGGCCCCTACAGAAGCTATATAACGACTTCATAGCACATTCAAGCAGGAGTCCAGTAGCGCTGGCCTAGATTGTTAGGTACCAAATGGCAGGTTTATTTGGCCTGAAATGAAGCGTTAACGTTCGCAAACGCTTTAAGATTTCCCTTAAGCTCCGATGCCTGTCTAACAGAATATACTGTATATCCCTCATCCCAGATCCATCTCCTAGCATCCCCATCGCACTTTCGCAGATGTTTTTAAACGCTTTTCACGGACGGAAAGGGTGAAGTATAGCGGCACGCCGCACACAACAGTGACACGTCCACGCGACTTTAAAACGGTTCCGAGTTTGAACCGTGTCCGTTTTTTTTTAAATTCCGAGGCGACACGTTCCATTCATTCACTCGCGGGCGTGACGAGAGCCATATTTATGCAAATACATTCAAAACACGGGGGGACGAAATGGAAATGAGACGGAGGGTATAATTAGTTCCCGTGTTAGTCTCTCTGGGGTAATGAAGTCACTGAAAGACTGGTGGTATGTCACCCCAATTAGACTGGCATAAAGGTCTCTTTCAAAGCCACCGGGGAGAATCTCCCCGCCCTACAATGACATGACAAAGAGGTGACATCATGTACAACGCGGCTCAGCCGAACTTTCCAGAGGAAGTTTAGCTTCGGGCCACGCAGCACGGCGAAGCTGAGCTTCTCTAATGGACGAAGCCGTCTGCTTACGAACAAAAGAGCCATGCATGCAAATCCTTTACATGAGACACGGCTGACCTACATACATAATTACACACACCAGCTGGGGCTTAATCACGTACCGAAACAGGCGCGCTCGTGTTTTCTCGCGCTCAATTAGGAAGTGCCAAACGTTCATTCGGTCTCAGGGTAAATAAACAGTCAGCCATTTTCGACATTTCCTTACCGCTTTCTAGCCGTACAGAATTTCACCATGCAATTTGACCTTGAATTTAAACCATAAAAGGTTTTTGACTCGACTGCATATATGCATAGAAAATGTGATAATATTTCGCAGTGCAGCTAAAGTAAGTAAATAAATAAATAAATAAAATGTCCATGAGCTTCAGTTGGCTACAAGGTGAGAATATCTGAAATACTGTATTATAAAATGCATTAAAGCTCCAAATTCACTGGACTGAAGAACCACATGAAAGAATAGTGTCTCTTTGAACTAAAAAATACAATTTGATTTGTTCTCAGATTGCACTGAAAGCACTCTGCATTCCTTCTTACTCTCAAATGAAATTCCACTTTTCTTTGATCCTTTAATCTGACTTCCTAGATCTTCTGCAAACTGCATCTTCACCAAAATATGAGCCTGAACAAAAACATGAAGTCCCTACTGAGTGACACAAAGTCACACAGCAATAATAATAATAATAATAATAATGTTTCAAAATGAATGACATGGCGGTGCAGTGGATAACAGTGTTGCTACACCAGAAGGTTCTAGGTTTGAATCCCATCGACAATCTGCTTGCCTCAACGACCTGCTCCGGGTTCTTGCCTATCTCTGCGGCGCAGTGACCTATCGTGATGTGTAGCTGATTGCTGTAGACCAATAATTCGGCATTGACCCCGAGCAGATCGCTGAGGCGAGGAGATCGAGCGACCCCAGCCGAGGCCTTACTGTGTGCAGTTTGCATTTCCTCCTCCAGACATGCAGGTGGGGCGAATCGAAGGGTCTAAATTTGTATTACCCATAGGTACGAGTGTGTGAGGCACATACAGTGCATGCTGGGATAAGCTCAAGGCCCCTAATAACCCTGACCAGGAGTTAGCGGGTCAGATGATGGATGGACGAAAAAACACCTGAATACACAGGACGCTCGGATGGAATGTTCGAAGGCTTTCCTAAACGGATAGCACCTGGTACCTTTCCCCCCCGGTTGTGTACACTGACATTAAAGATCCCCCCCCCCCCAGGGCTTTCAACGGTCTCTCACAGAAACACGTCAACAGCGAACGAGAACATCCCGCACAAATCCAATCTTTAATGTCAACAGTTCTGGATCCTTCTTCAGAAGCACACGCGTGTTTGAGAAGGTCTCATCTTCGGCTCCACGTCGATCACTTCTCCCGGTCAGGAAATTAATCAAATTCAGAAGCAGATGTTTGAGACTACAGGATGACAGTAATATGCTTGGTTTCAAAATTAACTCTTTGACAGGTCAGATTTTACTGCAACTGAGCTGATCCATCTTGACTCATATAAACAAAGTGAAATTCACGCAGAACATCCTATTCTGTAGTTATAACCAAAAATAGAAACCCGTATCAACCTTCTAATCTAGCAGTAGTGGCTCATCCAATAAGTAAGTAAAGACTAAGTGAATTACAGATGAGCCTGCTCATTTTTTCATTCTGTCGGACATGACTGGGACCCACAGGGTTGGTGGTTCAATCCCCGGTGTGGCCACAATAAGATCCGCACAGCCGTTGGGCCCTTGAGCAAGGCCCTTAACCCTGCATTGCCCCAGGGGAGGATTATCTCCTGCTTAGTCTAATCAACTGTATGTCGCTCTGGATAAGAGCGTCTGCCAAATGCCATTAATGTAACGTAATTGAAGCACTGTTTTAATGTTTTTTTTCAAGTGAAACGAATGTGACAGGGCTTTGCATATTAAACAGAGGTGCTGCTTCTCAGTGACATGGTCATTGATGGCACGTCTGTCGTCTCTAATCACAAACGGCGTGAATTTCTTCCACAGTCCGTTCTTTCCAATGAATTGAGAGGCTTGGTTGTCGATGAGATGGGTCAATCTAATATTTATGTTACGTAATTCCAAAATAGTATTACATATAGGCGCAGTTTAATGAGGGATGACTGCATTAAATGACAGAAAATGAATTATTAAACTAACAAAATGTATCTACAGTCAGTAAGCGCTTTATTAGGTATTTATTAGACTTATTTCTCGACTTAAGTCTTCTGCTGCTGTGGCCTATCCGCGAGACGTTGTGTGCTCAGAGATGCTCTTCTGTAATGTGTTATGTGTTATTCATGTTATGGTCAACTTTCTTCTCCTCTGACGTCTCTCATTAACGAGGCGTTTCTGACTGAACTGCTGCTCACTGGACGTTCTTCGCAACATTCTCGCCAAACCCGAGAGAGTTTGCACGATAACAGATGTAAACAACGTGAAAGGATAATGCATCACCGATCACCGTTTTTGTTAAATTAACCTCAATTTCCTCCAATGGGAAAACAGCGGTTCTGACACCATGCCCTCTACTGGGTGGAAATAGGGGATATTCACTCACTGCTCCCGCTGTGAGAACTACATCTCCCAAATACCACCATCTGGACACAAAACACCTCAGGGCTCTCAACCTCAAGTCCTGGACAGCAGCATTATCTGTTGACGTTCAGTGTTCCAGCATGCAGTATTCCAGCTCGACAGCGTTAATGGTTAAATTAAATAACTTTTGGACACATGGTTCCCAAAGAGAAAATTGGTTGGAGATTGAACTACAAATACACCCATAAGACACTGCAACTCCCCGAGACTGGAGTTTGAGTCCGTTGGCCTCCCCCCTGGTGACATGGAAGAATTTGAAGGAAAAGCTCTATAAGGGAACATACACACAAACAAACAAACAAACACACAGACATGTTCACGCATGTATACACACACATGCACACACAGAGTGTTTAGGAGCTGCAAGATATCAGTCCTGAAACAGAAAATTTAACTTGGCCCATTTGCTACACAGACTCACTGAGTTATTGACTAATAAAACTAAATTCACTCTAAAGCCTCTTTACCTGCTTACTATTCATGAGGGACCATGATGCACTGCGGCGTGGCTCAATCAAGTGATCAACTCTAATACGGTGATTTTCCACCCAGCTCCGCGAATCCGGCCAAACCGAGAACAGAATACCAAACCCAAATTATTCAGCCCTGCTACATCTCCATCTGGCTCTCCTGCTAACGTGCGCATACCAAACAGCCCCCCAGTCCGTAAAGACGCTGCGTATTGCAGTGAAACCGTGTGGGACAGTGCTGGGGTGTATTAGGAATGGGAAACGGGACATGAACGTAGACTTGGGGATCTCAGGGTGACCCAACACTGGACGGAGATGGACTACAGAGATGTAAGATGCAAAAGCTATACGTTCCAGAGTGTCTATGCCAAGTTGCACATGGATTAGCTCTGATATATATTTAGAATGCAAGTCAATGAATCTACGATTCCCATGGTCTCGATCTCCATACAACAGTGAATAGGGGAAGCTGATTGGTTCACTCTGAGCTCCTGAAAACATGAACTTACTATCTAACTGGAGCAGCTGCTCAAATGTAGAGTATGGTATTGCAAGTCTGCGTGTGTATGGGTGAGCATGTCTGTCTACATGTCTGTGCACATGTGCATGTGTGTATGCTTTCGCATATGTGTGTGTGTATGTGTGTTTACAATCTTGCATGTGTTGTAGATAGAACAGATCTTGCTTTAAAAATGACCCAAAAACAAACCACAACATGCAAAGCATATCAGCAGGAATAATTTGATTACTAGTGTACCTTAAAAAACGGTTACAGAATATAATATTGGGGTTATATGTTGTGCAGATGGCAGTGATACGTCCTCCATCTTGTGAAAGATCTGACAGGGTAATGCAATGCCAGTCATCCTGCGGAACCTCACCTTCAGGCCACGTCTCCACATCCCTGTGTCAGGGAGGATTGAGTTATTAATGTGGCATTTATTCATTCCTGGGGTGTGGAATCCAGGGCTTGTATGTACACATATGCGAATAGCAGAGCTGGAAAACCCAGGTTCAGAAAGTGAAAGTCCTCCCCTGTATTTTGCTCCAATCACCTGTATTTGTTAGGTAGCACAATTCTTCAGTCAGGAGGTAGGGCTAATGAGTGAAATCAGCTGGCTGGGATCACAGGTGGAAGAAACACATGGCAGGACTTTAACTTTTCTGACCCACGGACTACTCCACCTCTGATGTGTAGCCCCATTGGACAACACCTGATTGGCTATTTAAGCGGGTCTCAAAAATGATGCAATGCTCTGTGAATTTTAATGCCTGGAGATGTGAGGCATTCTGTGAACCTGCACATAGGGGGCGCTGTGCTGCATGTTAATCCTGCAGGGGGCGCTGTGTTAGGGCGGAGTAACAGGCTAATGTCAGCCCATCCTGCCCCACCCCCGCCCACGTCTATGAGTGTGAACGTGGGTGTGGTCTGAGGAGAGAGAGGGCCGATTTGTGCTTAACTCTCAAACTGTTGTCCGACAAAGTGTGTGCTGAGAGACAGGTTTACATTCATGGTTCATATATAAATCAGCCGTTAGTCCTTCATAGTTTCATTGGTGGCCCCATGATTGTAATTCATCCGCCAATGGCAACCAGCAAGGGAGTTTAAACGCCATCAAACACAAAATACTGATTGAAGTCCAGCAACTGATTTTGAGTTTTATTGCAAAGAATGAGCTGAACAGAACAGTGGCAGAATTACTTTCCCCAAAATGGCTGCCAGGTGTCCCGAGACGATGTGGACCTGGACTGGATTCAAACAAACATCAAACACCAACCCCCCCCAACCGATGTTCAGAACTGATGCCATTGTTTGGCCTCCAAAAGAAAACAAACACAGAAGCGTACAGAATGTCATCGCGGCTTGGGACCTGTGTTGCGGACGCGAATACAATGACCACCGGAGTGAAAAGGCCCTGCCGCGTGTGTCTGTGGCTGAAATCCAAACGCTCACCGGAGCTCCTCATCTGTCGAGCGCGTCGTCTCTAAACGGCGTCGTCACGGTGACCGGCGTGCCGTGTGGATCCGCGCGCCGTCTCTTTAAATCAGAGAGAGACGCTCCGCCCGCCGAGGAGGCCCGTCGTTCCCGCGGGACACGCCCGCAACGCCTCCCGCCGGAGGAGGAGACGCACCTGAGGTGCTAAACGCCGCGCAGGAAAGAGAGCAGCCTAATCTCACCATCTGTCTCCTATTTATGACTCTCCGCGTCCCGTTCCCGCTATTCCCGCCAGCGTTCACGGAGCGTTTCACTGCTCCTGGGTTTACCGCCACTTTCTGGATCCAGTCACATGGGTAACGGGGCAGGAAATGAAGTCCGTCTGTCTGTCTGTCTGTCTCTCTCTCTCTCTCACACTCTCACTCTCTGCCTCTCACACTCCCTCACACTCTCTCACTCTCACTCTCTGCCTCTCACACTCCCTCACACTCTCTCACTCTCACTCTCTGCCTCTCACACTCCCTCACACTCTCTCACGCACTCTCTCACTCACTCTCTTGCTCTCTCACTCAATCACTCTCTCGCTCACTCACTCTCTCACTCTCCCTCTCACTCTTTAACTCCCTCTCTCTCTCACTCTGCCTCTCACACTCCCTCTCACTCTCACTCTCTCTCACTCTCTCTGCCTCTCACACTCTCTCTCTGTCCCTCTCTCTCTCACACTCTCACTCTCTCACTCAAACTCTCTCTGCCTCTCACACTCTCTCCCTCCCTCTCTCTCTCTCAGTACAGGTCCTGACGAGAATACTCACAGAGGGAACAACCTCTCTGAGTTAAAACTGCAGTTTGGCACAAAATGTCTTCCCCAGCTCTGGAACATTTCCTTTTTTTAAATGTACAGCAGCACCTTTGATGCAAACAATGACAGCCGGAGGAAAGTACAGCAGAGGAGCAATTCAGGAAGCAGATCTTTAAAACTTCCTGCAGGTTTAGCCTGTATGTATTTACATGAAAAGAACACAAAAACAGTTCTGAAACGGCATTTTCTTTCAGGGGGCTGTGGCAAACGGACACATTCTCCGGGGCAGCCTGTAGCCTAGGGGGCAAAGGTGCATGACTGGGTCCTGGAAGGTTGGCGGTTCAAACCCTGGCGTAGCCACAATAAGATCAGTGCAGCTGTTGGGTCCTTGACCAAGGCCCTTAACCCCAACTGTAATATAATATAGGTGAAAATGACCCCACAGAGTTGGCAGAAAGGTCAGCCTAGTGTTCCAGCAACCTTTACTCTCCTCTCTAATCTTCACACAGAGGGGTGTTGGCACATTTTTAGAAAAAAAAATAGTTTTCACTCTTGGTCCTCCTCTTATTTCATGTCACCCAACACGCATCTTCTTGAAACACTGATTTAATATTGTCTTATGTATCTTCTTTTTATTTTCAACTACCTGTTTGTGCCATGGTCACTGCACATTCTTATGATGAGAGACCAAGACCCAAGATAGGTGGGGTATCTACCTAACCTTCAATTCAATATGGGGATTCAATATGAAATATGACAGACATGCTCACCCGTACACACACACACACACACACACACACACACACGCACACACACACACACACACACACACACACACACACACACACACACACACACACACACGCACGCACGCACACACACACACACACACACACACGCACACACACACACACACACAGACATGCAATACTCCATACTCCTCTACATTTGAGCAACTACTCCAGTCACATTGTAAGTTAATGTCTTCAGCAGCAGAGTGAACCAACCAGCATCCCCTATTCAAAATGGAAATAAAGTTTTGTGACACATTTAACAGGAGATCTTCTCCAGAGCTATTCACACAGATTGCATTTTTTATACACAGCCAAGTTACACAGCTGTGAATTTTACTGAAGGACCCAAGGTTATGCATCTTGATCAAAGATACAATATCGGGGCCCCAGCTGGGATTGGAATCCACAGCCTGTGATTTCCCATGCCCAGTTCCTGATGACTACGCTACAGCTGACAACAAACCGCAGACCACATTCTCCATTACAACCTGGGCATCTTTCTCATTTCATCCACCATCTTTGGTGAACACATCCGATTACATTTGACCCCTGTGCTTTTGACCTCCCGCATGTGCAAGTCCTGTCAGCGCAGATTGATTTTACAGCCAGCTGTTTACCATTAAAATATGTTAGTTTTTTTTCTCTGACTAATTTGCTTCCAAGGACAACACATACTGCACGTCCGCACTGCGACATCAGGTCACAGGGTCAATACCATTCCACAGAATTTAACGCCGCCTCTCCAATGCACAGATTACGCAACAAAACAGTCGAATTATGAAAAAAGAGAAAGATGACCACAGATCTATTTGAATGCGGTTTCCTGAACCATGACATTGTCATGGTCTAATGCAGAATGTCACCATACTCACTTTTTGAACACGACACTTTGAAATGTGCGCTTTGTATTTCACATGTAATATGGGCAGCCTGTAGCCCAGCAGCCGAGTAGCCGGTAGCCTCGTGGCTAAGGTACAGGACTAGGACTCGGAGGGTTGGTGGTACAAGCCCCAGTGTAGCCACAATAAGATCAGTGCAGCTGTTGGGCCCTTGAGCAAGACCGTTAACCCCACATTGCTCCAGGGGGGATTGTCCCCTGCTCGATTTGGATAAAAGCATCAGCTAAATAACAAATGTATTTTTCTAATGTTCTGTATGCATGTCATCACTCTGAGTGCGATCCATTACTACTGCTTGTTCGGGGGGCTGTTTGTAGAGGTTGCAGGTTTCATTCCCTGGTGGGGCACAGTCATCGTACCCTTGAGCTGATTCAGTACACATTATGTGTGTGAAAATGTGAGCTAGTTGTTCTGCTACACGCCGAAATCTAATGCATTATTGAACATACTGTCAAGAAATTAAAAATATTATCGGTGGACCCCGTGCCTAATATCACTGCATGATGTTGAATATTGAGTCTGCGCTGACCTTTGACCTGCGATGTACGACGGCATTTCCGCGCGGGGGGGCTGCAGAATCCTTAACGACTCCCCCAGGGGTCTCGCATTCCCCTCCACCAGTGTGTGTCGTTTATTCTGTTTGTTTTTCCAGTTAAAAATAGGCAAGGGGCCCTAATCTCATTGCTCTAATCCCGCTGTGCGTGCGCGCGCCCGCGCGTGTGTGTATTTGTAACACGACCACCGAAAAGAAACTGACTCCCGTCCTCACGCTAAATAATCCCCTCCCTCAGACGACTTTTTAAAAGAAGGGAAGGGGAAGGGAAATGTGACCTCCCCCCAGCCCCCCTCATGACATACTACAGGCTGGAGGCAGTCAGGCCACCTTCCGTAGTGAGGGTAATTTAGAGGCAGTCGGGCCACCAGCCAGGTCCGTCCGGCTGGGCGAATCCGTCAGTGCAGAGAGGATGTGTGTGGGAGAGGAAGTTCCCATCACCTGCGCATTAAAAACTAAGATGGACGTCACACTGGGGCAGTCTGGCGTCGTGTTTACTGAGGGTTTTAACTCTGAGAGCTCAGGATCACACTCAGAGTGCTAAGCTTTCCGGTGCTTTCTCTGCCACACTGTGTGTGACACGTGAATACAGTGACATAATGTTTGGGACAATAACTCATTTACTGGGGCTTGTCTGGTGTATGGGACCCGATCAAATACCATCACAAAGTGCAAACCACACCTTCTGGTTCTCTCGGTTGGCTCAATTGCAGCAGGCAAGAGGAATTGAGCACAGGAAAATATTTGAATCCAAAACACGTATCAGACCCAGATTTGCTCTGTGCTCCACAACTTTATGACACCCTGAAATGGGGGGCTGTGTATAGCAGGTGCTGTAATTTCTACATGATGAAAATACCCTTCAATATACGCTGAAACTCTGCACTTTAACCATAGGTGCATGCTTTGCTTACACATCTAAAATTGTAGGGTACAGCCAGTTCTGTGTCCCAAACATTATGGAGCTCACCGCACATCACTCTCACTACATAAATGTATCATGACGCTGATTACCCCCCCCCCCCCACTCGCCAAGTCGTGACACAGCGAAATGCGTGACAAACCATTTTGGGCGAAAATGCTGACGAGCTCTGCTAACGTGCACATTGTTTGGCTTCACGAAAACGCTCCCTGGCCGTAGCGCATTCGGGACTGGCAGCCAGCACTGACCTGCAGCTCATTTTAAAGCCACTCAGCCTGCCGGGACATGACCCGCCCGAGCTCCAGACCCTCGGCCGCGGTCCCGTCAACAGCGTTACCCAAAACCCCAAACCCCTATTACCCTGCGCACCTCGGTGCGACGAAGCTCCAGGTTTAGATCCCGCCGGAGCACGCACCTCTGTCTGACCTTTCCCATCGGCTGCAGGATGGACGCTCGCACACACAGACGTCCGATTATCCCAGAGCCAGAGACTCCTTCACCTGCAGGGTCTCCGGCAACCCGTCTCTCTCTCAGGCGGGCGACAGGGCCCGTGCAGGATCGCTGTGGACGGCTCTGGACGTGACCCAGGCCTTTATAAAGGTCACACACTCGCAGCAGCCTTCCGTCCGGGTGAAATTAGGCTTTGGGCGCAGTGAGCTGCCACAGACACACGAGACCGTTTCCCAGGTCAGCACCCCGGAGGCAGCACGCAGCAGGCCCACGGCTAACACTGAGGTCATGACCTCAGGGCTTTTTTTTGTATGTGTGCATGCATGTCAATTTTACCAATTTATTTTTAATCTAAGCAAACCTTTCCATTTTCACATAAGAGCACGGCAGATTGATACATGTCATTGTTAAAATTGTCACATTTTTCTGAAATATTTTCTCAATATATATGAATAAAGGGCATTTTTTAAAGATCCAGAAGAGTAATCAGAAGTAGAGCCTTCGGTTTGGCTGGCATACACGTTGGTAGAAATAGATTTAGGCTGATATTTAAAGGTCATACTAGTAATGAGGTCAGTCGTCATCGATCAAAACACTGTAATACAGTCCGTGTAATCAGAATTGAACAGGAACACATTTGAGAACTCTATCCATCAGTTATGTGTGAAGTCTCACGTGTGCAAATAAAAAGAGGAGAGAGGTGAAGCCCAAGAGGCGAAGCCCTGGCTGTGTGGTATCGGCGTCAGACGTGTTACATTAACAGCGTCGGTCATATCCTTGGCCCACTAACCCTCCCTTCTGCACACACCTCCCACGTGGGCGCTGTGCGTTCAGATTGGTGTCAAGGCTGCAGTTAATTTTTCCAGGAATACCAGCAGCTACAGCCGGTACAGTGAGGGCGCTGACAGCCTTCGCTGGGTGAGCCCGACGTCACTCAATTAACGAGCGTGTTTTTCCGAAAGAATGGATTCCAGGAAAACACAGAGTCGATAACGCGGCCTCGACGAAAGATTGATCGATCACGTCGAAGAGCCGCGCTCTCGAGGGGAAACTGACCTTTCGCACGTTCGCACTCTGTCACCTCAGCAGTCGGGCGGAAGCCACGTTAATGTCAGACCTGCTGGAAAATCAACGACGGGAGGACGAGCAGAACGAAACTGACACCGTCGCGAGATCGACGCGGTTCAGGAATGGTGTTTTAGGTTTCTCTGATAACGTTGTGTAATTAGAAATCACAATTTTTTATCAGTAATGATATTGGCCTACGTAATAACCAAAGAAAACAAATACTATATAACACCGGTTTCAATCTGCTTAGATTTTAGATTACGTTTTTTTTTTAACCTTCCTATGTGGCGTAGTGGTTAAGGTAAATGACTGGGACATGCAAGGTCAGTGGTTCTAATCCCGGTAGCCACAATAAGATCTGCACAGCCGTTGGGCCCTTGAGCAAGGCCCTTAACCCTGCATTGCTCCAGGGGAGGATTGTCTCTTGCTTAGTCTAATCAACTGTATGTCGCTCTGGATAAGAGCGTCTGCCAAATGCCAATAATGTAATGTAATGTAATGTCCATACAGGGCGGTTAGGTATCCATCTTTTAGAACCCATGTTGCTGACATTAATCTGAACCAATCAGTGCCGTTTCCATTTAGCAGGCAGCCAATCATCAGTCTTGAAGCAAAACCCCATCACAGAACAGGCATGCTTTGTCAGACTTCCAGCTCCACTGCTTTAAAATAACATACCTGACATCAAAGGGAAATGTTATTATTTTCCTGTTTATGAATCAGGAAAAAGGTGCACTTTCATCTCTATCCTGTGACTTAATGAACACTTTAAATGTGATACAAAAGGTGACCACACATGGTATTCAAATTACACATAAATTACATAACCCACTAAAGAGGAAATTCCAGACAATGAAGGAAAGATACAGCAGGGGGGGAAGAAAATAAAAAGGCCCCCTTCCCCGTCCTCAAACCTGAAAGACATATCTCAAACCTCGAAGTGGTTTTAAACTTATGCGGGTGATGACTGGTGAGACCTGCCTGGTGCTGAGGTTTCTAAAAGAGTCCGTCTGCCGAGAATGTTCCAGAATACCCCTTGAGGTGGCGGTGAGCTAAACGCCATGGCATTCCGCAAGGTGTTGAGACATTTCGAGCGAGGCTCCCAACGGGGGCCGGGGTGTGATGTGTGCCTCTCCTCCCCGCCTGTCTCCTCCCTGCGCGTCTCTTCCCCGCGCTCAAACCGACAGCGATCCCCCTGTTCCTCCACATCCTGTGGGTTTTAGTTTTTTTTTTTACGATGCAGGAAACCAGGCCGGGGAGGCAAATCTCCCACAAAATGGCGCCTATCGAGCGCTGTGTGGGAGGACTGGTCCGGGGAATTTATTTTTACACCGCTCCTGCAATCACCTGTGGTGACATTTTCCGAGGTTACTATTGATCGTGGAAATCTACTGCCCGTCGAAAGGGCAGGTCTTTCCCGACAGATGAAAAGAAGCAAAAAGAACATCCACAAATGACTGGGTCAACCACAGACGAGTGCGGGCATGAAATCTGGGTCATGGCCGCCTCTTTCCAGCCCACTTTTCATTCCCCGGCACCTTCCATTTTCCCGCTGATAAGCGGAGGACTCAGCCCTCCATTTTACCACCAGAGTCTGGGTATGGAATCTACTTGACTTCCAATCAACTGAGTAAAACCCACAAAGCAGGATTACTGAGTTAGCCGGATAACTGCACTGAGAAAAACCTGGAACAGCTCCTTTTATATGTCCATGTTCTAGATTTGGGGGGTACCAGGCCCCAGGACCAGGGCTGGGGACCCCAGCACACCCTGTGGCTCTCCAGGACCAGGGCTGGGGGACCCCAGCAGACCCTGTGGCTCTCCAGGACCAGGGCTGGGGGACCCCTGTGTAAATCAAATAAAGATAATGTGTGACTCTTTGACCGCACATCAGGGGAATTTCAATTGTCGCAAACCCCGCTGCCATGTAAACAAGGGCGCCGCTGCTGCCACGGCAACCGCGCGCCTCTCGCGTTTCCACTTCCTGTCTGTCTCGGACGGGGCCCAGAGTCGGTCTTTGATGAGACCCGAGGAGGAAGTTCACCTCGAGGCCCCCTTTTGATGTCGAACTTTCCAGCTCCCTCTCTGACATCTTTCCGGGCGAGAAACCAGAGGACTCATTTCTCTCACAGGCAGACAAACACCGAGACAGGACCTGTCAAACCACCGCTTCCTGTTTTTCGTTTTTTTTTTTGTGTCAGCGTTTGAAACGCTCCTCGTCGACTGAGTCCGGTCAGCGACTATTGTTGTGGGCCGGCTGACGCGAACGCAACTTCGATTCAAAGCGTTTATCCACCTAGCACGTACACAGGGACCACAAGCGGTCCACCGTCAGCAGAGAAGGCCTCTGTGAGATGCTGGTCACACTTTGATGGAGACGGTGATGAGCTGAAACAGGGGATCGAGGGAGGAGGTCCCGGGGAAGTCCCATGCAGCGACGCAGGTTAATCTGCACACATTCATCATCAGTCACTCATCAGCTCTAATTAATTGTTAATCACTTGGAAAGACGGGACATGCCAGAACCAAACACACCCGCCGGCAGCCAATCTCAGACTGCCCTCCAGGCCATGTCCAAAATCCAAATCAGACTTTCAACATCAGCACACACCGCAACATCACCGGAACAATCTCTCAAGAGCTCACTTCAGATGCCACCGAGAGGTCACATCAGAAAGAATAAAGGGGCAGTCTGTAGCCTAGCGGCTAAGGTCCACGACTGGGCCCTGGGAGGTCGGTGGTTCACGCTCCGGTGTAGCCACAATAAGATCCATACAGCTGTCGGGCCCTTAACCCCGCACTGCCCCGTCCCCCCTGGTATTGTTGTATTGTCGTCGGCCATTTTGTTCATACGGAACTACAGGGAAAAGTCAAGAAGATTTCCCTCCGTTTCTAAGTGTTTTCCTCACACAGACTTCCTCACTGTGTGCTGACGGCAACTGTTAGCATTCTGCTTGCACATCCTCGCTAACCAGGAAGTGCTTTTTTTTACCGAGAAGGCCTATCTGAACAGAAAGCGATGTAAGATCTTGGTTTTAAGTGTTTGTGTGTACCAGAACAGTGCTGAATTCCCAACATTATGCCCTGAATCGTACACTGCATAAAGCTCTTATTAAAAACAGCTCAAGCTAGGTTGACCAGCCCAGACCAGCTCTATACTCAACTGGCTTGACCAGCTTCAGTTATGTTTCAAAAGGGCTGGTAGCTGATAATTTCAAGCTGGTCATAGGTGGATTTTACAGCAGAGATAACATGCCAGATGAATGCACACATATTTTTTTTGGGCATTTCCCACTTTGTTGGATCACTGATATTCACAATTCAAACCCATCAGACATTTATTTTATTAAACATAATAATAGAAACACAATAACACGAGATAACAGTACCACCATAGATAGCACTATTACATCCCTATTGGATGCAGTTGCATTGTGGGAGTTTGGAAGAGCAATGGATACAGGGTGAATGATCAACCAAAGTTCTGCACTGCTTGTTCGACCGACTCTACAACCCTATCCAGTAACCGTCCGGGAACGTGAACCACTGCACACAGCACAGTCACACAGACCGGAGAAGCTACTGCCCCCATTACTCAAGCGGAAATCAATCCGTCCGCAGAAGTAGGTCAGTGATTATCGATCGGGCTGATGAAATTCGGGCAGGCCATCTGGGTGCCCATTGATCCGCATCGAGACTAATGACCGACTCCCACGGCAAATTGCAAATGGGGGACGAGCCTCCGATGGGTTGTTTCGGTCCGAATGAAGCCATACTCATCGTGATTTACCGTGAATGCAGAACCTTGGTGTCAAGGCTCTGCCTCTTACTGCCTGCCGTTTGTGTATAAGCGGGCAAAAATGAAAGCAGGGAAACTTCGAGCGCGCCCTCCCTCCTCTCTTCCCTCCAATGGGGGTGATATGGGAGGCAGGGGCCACAGGTGGATGTTGGGGTGGTGGTGGTGGTGGTGATGCTGGGGCCGCAAAAATGTTCAGAAAGGCATGAATACAGGAGTGAACACAGTGAGCTCAGTATGGGTAGCAGCAGCAGGACAGAATGAGCCATGGCAGGGAGTGGCATGGCTGGTGATTAAAATAGCTCTCTTGTGAAAGCGTTAGCGTCATGTGAGCTGACAATGATCTGCTGCTTTTTGAGTTGTCTGTCTGAAGTAGCTCCACGATATATGCAGCGTTCAGCATTCAGTTTCCATTTGACGTTTCTTTGTGGTTCTACTGTCTTTGCTGAGGTGTCGATCTCAACTGGGTTAATCTCTGGTTAAATAAAGAAAAATAAATGCATACACGCACAGAGAAGTCACATGTTTGTGTGATATTACATTTTGAAATGCAACTGACTGGCCCTGCCAGCGAGCCACACCAAGCCAACCACAGCAGGATTCTTTATCCCAGAGGTGTCCAACAAGAGCTGCATCCATTTCAGTTTTTCATGCCAACTTTAGGCCTTAATTACTTAATTAGCCCAAACATTTACACCAACAGAAATGTTGGCCACATTTTTTTGAGCAAACTGGCCGTAAGTGCACAAATGACTGCCAAACACTGTTCTTGAGTTCCTATAAAAATGTTTTTATTGTGATCTGATCCATGAATGTGTCTAATACAGCCAATTAGCTCATTGAGCTATACCTGCACACACACCGGCCCTCCGGGGCCAGAACTGCACACCTCTGCTTTATTCGAATATCTATAAAAACAAAAAAATCGAACGTAACCCCTGTTGTTGTGTCAGTAGAGATTAGCTTGGCCTGTGTGCTCTTCCATTCCTAATGACAGGCTTTAGTGTGAAGGCCACCGATCCCTGGGGTTAAGCTATAGCGTTTACAAATACCATCAGCACCTCAGGGAGGGGCGGGGTGTAACTATTTAATTAGAGGACAAAGGGCCACACAATGTGCCAATTAAACTCTCGCACTACGACAGTGAGGCCACCTTTAACCGCCTTGTGTCGAGCGGTTATTCCGACGAGCTTTAGTTAATGCCGAGTCGATGTCTAACTGTGTCAATGTTGGCGCTCCGCATTGATCTTGTCCGCCGTAAAAAAAGGCTAGCATCACAGCCACATCAGACACGGCGGTCCGGCGGTCCTGCATGTTAGTCCATGTTAATCGAGGAGTTAACAGGACGAACGGCTAATTTGTCACGGACAAATTTCCGTTTATAAAAAGTCTGCCTCTGTAGGTCTCAATGGAACGGACGGCTAGGGGGCTACGTGTAGCATCAGAGCTAACGCGCTTGTTTGTGTTACTGGCCTCTCACCCTTCAAAGTATTGTTTTGTAAGAATGCAGTACCGCCGAGCTCAATGAAGCCAGATACACTCGATCGCCACACGATTGGCTGATTAGATAATCACATGAATAAGTAGGTGTACAGGTGTTCCTAATCCACCGAGCGGCAGAAACACCGTGAGGTCCAAGGAAGAATGGCCAGACTGGTCAAGGCTGACGGGAAGGCAAATAACCACACATTACAGCAGTTGTATGGAAAAGAGCATCTCTGAACACACAAGGCCTCAAACCATTAAGTGGATAGGCTACAGCCTAAAAAATATGTCTAATTGAGTGCAAATCGCCCTCATTTAAAAAAAAGTCAGGGACTTACTGCGCAGGGGAAATTTAGAGCGATGTTGGCCACCTTCAAGCCCCAACAGTGGAAGCCATCTTAGAGAGGAGTTAGTCTAGCCGCACCAAGTGAATGTGTGTCTAACTGTGAAAATACGACTACTGCTCAAATGCAGAAATCAGTTATTTTGGGAGATAATATTTTCACCCCAATGGAAAGACATAATTCAGAGCGGTACTGTGGGGTAGGAACTGAAACTCCTGGCACGCACATCACGTCTTAACACAGGAAACCTCTCCTGGTGATGTGGAAATGTCCGAACTGAATAAGCAAACAGTATATAGAAATAATTGCAGGTGTATTGCATCTTTATCTTGATGCTCTTTAACACAGCTCGAGCAATCATTCTTCACTTCCCGTTATGACATGTCATAGCTTTACTGACTTAGCTTTACTTTAATAACCATGAGAACTAGACTTGATGTTCGTGGCAAACGTATTACCGATACTTTATGAGAATCTACCTCATCTGACCCATGTTCTGTAGCTGTTCCAATGACCATTGGATAAATCGCTTCTGTTAAAATCATCTGCCACATACATGCAATGTAACGTAATGTAATGTAATGTAAAACATAGCTGGCATGTCTAAATCAAATAATCAAGATGTTAAGAAACCACAAAGTTAAACAACATATACATTTGTATATACTGTGTATACATTTCTCTGTGCAGAGATACAACATGCATATTGAAATGTTTAGAGTAAAATGAATTACGATACGAGCATTGTTAACACTAATGGAACACACGTGTTTCCTAGCCCATATGAACTCAAGCTAATTTAACACAGAGGATCTGGTCGTGAACTTGTAGAAAACAGTGTAGCTTTTTTTGGCTTCGAAATGTGAATTGATAGCTAGTCATTTTCAAAATTAGTTTTCTTATTGCAACCCGAGTAACACTCCAGCTTTTAAAAGCCCCCCTTAGCTTTATTTTGTCAATAATAAATCAGCCATTTGGTCTCCAGTGAATGTTTTGCAGCGCTAAGCGCTAACAAGAAGATGGGCAGAAAATGATGCTAATTCACCGGATGAGTCTCCTGTAAAATGTAATTAACTTATACAGGAGGCGGACAATTATACCGCATGCCTTTATTCCTTTCCTGAAGAAACAGCAAACCCGACAGATCAATGTATAAAGTCTCTCTTCAGATCCTCCTGACTCAAACATCTCCCTGGGCCACACTCTGCAGTGCCCCCTAGAGGGAGGGCTGACTTAAACTTTAGAGTGCACCGTGAAATTCTCCTTTTATAGCACAATAAGCTGAAACAGAAGTTAGAGCAACCCGACATACACATGCATGAGCGAGCGGCTCTTTCAGGGGGAAGAAGTGGTAAATTGGGGAGGGGGGAAGCAGAACCACGCATTACCACAGCGGTTTGCAGAAGAGCATCTCTGAACACACAACGCTTCAAACCTCCACGCGGATCGGCCGCAGCGGCAGAAGACTTTAAGTGAATAAAATAAGTCAAATACATACCTAATAAAGTGCTCACTGAGTATATGTCCTGCTGTATAAATAAATGGTCATTGTGAACATGAAAAAGCAAATACATATAAATCTGTAAGTTGCTGTGGATAAGATCGCCTGCTCAAAGCTGGGAGCATGACGGCCTTCCCTGATTAAATAAAGATACGTCAATGTCATGTAAAAGTCTCTCCTGCCACACCGGTTAGGGCAGCCTGCAGTCTAGTGGCTAAGGTTGGGACCCAGGAGGTCAGTGGTTCGATCCTCGGTGTAGCCACAATAAGTTCCACACAGCCTTTGGGCCCTTGAGCAAGACCTTTAACCCTGCATTGTTCCAGGGGAGGATTGTCCCCTGCTTCATCAAATGAACTGTAAGTCACTTTTGGATAAAACCATCGACCAAAGAACCAATTACTATTAATATTATTATTATTTCCATTTCTCAGAAAGCGTCCAACACTAAACAGGTTCCGTCTCTGAGCGGACCGGGTTCGTGGTTGTTATTTACGGTCAAGGTTTTGAGTATTTGCAGGATTGTGAAACACAACGAGTGAGCAGCACATCAGTATTTCACAGTAAGCTCTCAGAAACCCAGGAGAGAAGCTCCATGTTGATTTTAAAGAATGATAACTGGGTTTAACCGCACGATACTTTTATAGGTTTGTGCCGGCAGCGCTTCAAAGGATTTGTGCTTTGCAGGAGTCCTGGAGGGGGAAAGGAAGGAATACTTTAAATATTTGAAATTATTGAAACATTTTTTCAAAGTACTTTGAAATATTTCCATTCCTTCCAAGGGTGGCATTATTTGTGCTGGACAAAAATTTTTCCCTATAATCCAATTTCCGAAATGCCATGCATATCGAATTCATAGAGTATTTATTATTATTATTAGTATTAAATTATTAATGTAAAATAATTACTATTAGGCGGGGAGGAAGCAGGACTCCGAAGAATGTCAGAAGATTGCAGCAGATCCAACAATGAGCCTTCAGTCTGTTTTAATGCTTTAGAGAAAGTATTTTTGCTTTATAAAAGTCAAAACACAGGGCTGGATTGTCTGTGATTATTCGGGCAGATTTTCTATCCCAGCTCGATCTCCGGAGTCCAGTGTCGAATCCTAATGTTGAATTGCACTGAATGCATCCAGCTCATGATTGTCTGTGAGCAAGAACAATAAATACAATCAATGTAGACTTTGCACGCTCTCTCCGTGTCCACGTGGGTTTCCTCCCACAGTCCAAATGAAGGCGTGCAGTTGCAGTTTAGATGAATTAGAGTCTAAACTGCCTGTAGGTACAGTGTGGCCAATCAGGCGACAGGAGCAGATGTTGTCCCCGTAAGAGCACATGTAGCCGAGCAGGTCACAGTGCAGGGGAACCATGTGTCTCCACTGTAAACGTCCCCCCCCTGAGAGATACGAGCTGGGCGATTTCTAAAAAGTGTCCATCGCAGCGTAAACGCAGAACGCAAGCTGGGTGACGGAGCTCGGCTCTCGTTCGCCAAAGATCAGCGGTGTACGTCGCAAACGCTAGCCAGAAAAATGATCTCATTTTCTGTTCCTTCTGCCAGGAATCAAACGGGGGGGGGGGGGAAACAATGGTTAATTTCACAGTCACAGGAAGGCAGTGAATCAGAAGGGGAGCCGGTGATAAGGGTGAGGGTGAGGGTTAGGACTCCAGGACTGAAATATCCAAAAGGGCCACTCGGCACATACTGTAACCAAGACATTATAGACTGAGCAGATGGTCAACTCCAACACTTCCTTCCCGTCTCTCCACTTCTCTCGACTTGGAGGCAGTCCAGCTTTGATTCTGGGGTTCCCCGACATTAGCAGAAACCCTGCTGCAAATGGTCACGGGTGCCCCATTACGAACGTTCAAATCATAACATAATGCAGACACAACGTTCAGCCCAGCAATGTTCGCCATTTTCCTACCCCTAAAGCGCACCTAATGCTGAGCTTGCCGAAGAGTTCCAGCCTCCACTACATGTCCTGGCAAGCTATTCCACACACTGAGCACTCTGTGTGGGGAAAAAGTCCTACTTCTTTGTGTGTAATTTATCCTTTGCTAATTTGCATTTATGCCCCCTCGTTCTGCTAACAGAGCACAACCTGAGGAATCTCCCGTCGTTCAATATAATGGATTGCACTGGAATGTTTTAGCATTGACAGGAGAATGCTAAGAATGCAAAGAATATGGAGCTGGGCATCCGGTGTGTCCGTGGAAATATCTGTGGTGTAACTGAGTGATGGTTGACTACTGGAAGAGGCATCCAGACCATTCTTTCTGTCCACCAATCAGCATGTGTGAGTGGCACACTGGAAGCAGCCCGGGAAGCTTGTTGCTAAGACGCAGCACAGCGCTTCACCTAACTGGACAGGAGCTGACCAATCAGCACACAGCGTTCCAAACCACACGGCGATGCACCAGCCCAGCTAGACAGAGGCAGCGGTGGGCGGGCGTGTTGTGGGTTTGATTGCACCGTCCCGGGTCCATACTCCATTTTCACCTGAAAAAAATCACCGACCCATCCAGACCCAATGAATGAGGAGTGTTGAGTAACCAGTTCCTGTAGTCGACCAATCAAACGAGTCGGCGTGAGACGCGTTACGCTACCGTCACCAACGGCATAACTCATGTCACATTCATGTGGCGTAAACCCCCCCGAGAGTCTCGACTCTGGAAGAAAACGTCTCGGAAAGCAATTATAACAGTTCCCGTCGCCATTGTGCTCCCGTACTTAGATGATAAACTGAAAGAACATTGCAATGAATCCTCTCAATTGGCAATATTTGCTTGGGTAGAAGAAGAAATTCAATGTTCTTTCTCTTGAAATAATTACAAATAAAACGGTCCATTACTTTCCCTTAAGCCGAAAATCATGTAGAATTGTTAACCTTCCTCAAATCTCCTTCAAGCCTTAAAATGTCAGCAGATTTATGGGCCTGTTTGTGGAGGAATTCTGAAGAACTCCCCTGCACTCCACCTCGGCCCATACTTCTTAAAGGTTATCGGATACTTTAAAGATATTACTAAGTTGGTAGCAAATGTTCCACCGATATTAAAAATATATATATATATATTTCAGTCTGTGTGTGTGTGTGTGCCTCAAATTACCAACATTTTTATGAGTACCATTCCACTACATTACAATTACACAGACACTGTTATCCAGAGTACACAATGTTGATAACATTACATTATATAAAGCAGGCGCTTTTATCCAAAGCGACGTACAAAACAGTGCATATCAAGGTCATACAAGAAACAAGAAAATGTCAGATAAGGTACAATTCATATAGGATTGGCTGTAAGGCTATGAACATGTCTGGTACACAAGGGAGATAGGCCAGGTCTGTAACTACCATACCAAGACATCTAAAACTTCAGGAACTACAATTCTGAGATAAATACGAATTCAAAAGTCCTACAACAACAGTGTCAGTGACAGGAATACAAAAATGCAGAAATACCATGAAGCCGTAGAAGGCCCGTGCATAATCAATAAGTGTAATATTAAGCTAACAAGCAACGGTTTGCCTTAAAACAAAGGTAGTACTAGACACACAGCTATCTTTACACAGACACACAGATAACATTATCCTGAAAGGAAGTCCAAGGAAAGAGAATGAAGGGAAATCTGAACAATGCATTGTGCTGCACAATGACGCATCTGTGAAACACATCAGCACAGAAACAATTCACTTTTATTTATTTATGGAGAGAAACAAAATGACTACTTCACATTCTCAATAAACACAGATAATTTATTATTAGGTTTTCGCTCGTCATTTTTCACCCGTTTAAAAATGGAACAAACACTTTAATCCTTTTCACTAAATCTGTTTGTTCGTCGAGCGTCAGACAAAGAAAACCTGAGCGCATTGTCCGAATGGAGAAAGAAAAGGAGATTTGAGAACAAAGCAATCACCTTGGGGAGAAATGGGTTCCTTCGCTGGCCTACGTGCCAAGACTCTTCTCTGAACGGGAATGTTCGCTAACGGGAGAAGCGGTGGAATTAAAATGGCAGCTGCACTTTTCAGACTTTGTACGATACGGGTCACGTCTTGTCTAACTGCCACTCTGCCAAAAGCTCAAAACCATGAGGAGCACCCAGTCTCACCGAACGTGACGAGACCACCACAAGCACACTCCCACTGCGGTGTGAGAGCGGCCATTTTAAACGGTAAATGGTCGGCGTTTATATAGCGCCTTTATCCAAAGTGCTGCACAATTGATGCGTCTCATCCACCCACACGTCAATGGCAATCGGCTGCCGTGCCAGGCACCAACCAGCTCGTCAGGAGTATTTGGGGGTTAGGTGTCTTGCTCGGGGACACCTCGACACACCCAGGGCGGGAATCGAACCGGCGACCCTCCGACTGCCGGACGACCGCTCTTACCACCTGAGCCAATGAGAGGACTGCTCTTACTGCCTGAGCCAATGAGAGGACTGCTCTTACTGCCTGAGCCAATGAGAGGACTGCTCTTACTGCCTGAGCCAATGAGAGGACTGCTCTTACTGCCTGAGCCAATGAGAGGACTGCTCTTACTGCCTGAGCCAATGAGAGGACTGCTCTTACTGCCTGAGCCAATGAGAGGACTGCTCTTACCACCTGAGCCAATGAGAGGACAGCTCTTAATGCCTGAGCCAATGAGAGGACAGCTCTTACTGCCTGAGCCAATGTCACCCACATTGGCTCAGACTTAACCAATTCCAATATGCAAATTTACTCCTGCCACAAGAGCATGAATAAGAAACATAAGAAATATTATTTATCCGAATAGATAGTTCCCGTATTTCATTTCTGTAGCATCGAATCTACCTCTCCATCCTCCGGCGGCCGGGTTCCTCCTGAGATTTCTGCCCCTCCGGGAGCTTCTTCTCGCCCCTGTCTGAGGGCATTTTCTCCCATCGGGGAGTTATTAGTTTCCACACTTCTTGCTTTCTGGGATTTCAGGCGAGGTTTTCGCCCGAGCGTCCTTCCGTGCCTCCGCCGAGCTGCTCTCCGTAAACAGCGCCGTGCAAATAAAAGAGATTTGATTTGAAGAGAAGCCACGGGACGTTTCAGAGGAGAAGGTGTGATAATGGAGGTCGCGGCAGACTGAGACGCGAGGGAACACGCGACTGTAAGGTTGCAGGCTCGATTCCAGGTGGGACAAAGCCACGAGCAAAGGCACATAACTTAAATCGATGTTTAAATGGATCGTACGTAAAAAAAAAATGCCAACTGTGCAAGTTCCGCTGGCTATGCATGCCTGCTAAATGCCAGTATTGCAGATGTAGCTCTACACTGGGAGGTGAAAGAGGGATAGAAAGATAAGAAACCAACACCCATTTGATCAAACACAACAAATTTGACTGGATTTTCTGAAATAAACATTTGCTGATGTAACCAGCCCCCCCCCCCCCCCCCCCACCCCCGATTCCCAAGGGAATGAGAACCGAGGATCTAATGAACAAAAAGGTATCCTTGAGAAAGCGGTCAGTCAAACAAAGGAACGCAGAGCCGCAGAAGAGGCCCCGTCCGTTACGCAAGGCCCTCCCGACGCCGAGAGGCCGCACGCGGCGCGGCGCGCTCCAGAAATGTAGGGCAGCGGCTCGCGGCTACGCGGACGTCATCGATCGCGGGTTCGCCTTCGTCGCGGCTCTTCACACAAATCGATGCCGCCCACGCGCCGGAGGGGCCGGGCGCTAACGCGCGCTGATGAAGGAGGAGGGAAGGGGGAGAGAGAGGAGAATGAATGGGATTATCTCCGGAGAGAGGGAGAGGGAGAGGGACCGCGGTTCTGAGCGCTAGGTGAGGGTGTCGTGTCGGGGCTGACGCTGCGTCTCCGGAGGAAGTGTGTGGGCGCCGCTCAATTCAGCCCTTAACAAATGAAGAAACTGTATATTTTTATTTTGTTGTTGTTGTTGTTGTTTCTGCCACTCCATCCTCCAACCATACACATATCCATCCATCCATCCATTTTCTGAACCCGCTTATCCTGAACAGGGTCGCAGGCGGGCTGGAGCCTATCCCAGCATACATTGGGCGAAAGGCAGGAATACACCCTGGACAGGTCGCCAGTCCATCGCAGGGCACACACACCATTCACTCACACACTCATACACTCATACCTACGGGCAATTTAGACTCTCCAATCAGCCTAACCTGCATGTCTTTGGACTGTGGGAGGAAACCGGAGTACCCGGAGGAAACCCACGCAGACACGGGGAGAACATGCAAACTCCGCACAGAGAGGCCCCGGCCGACGGGGATTCGAACCCAGGACCTCCTTGCTGTGAGGCGGCAGTGCTACCCACTGCACCATCCGTGCCGCCCCATACACATATATACATACATATATACATATATATCCTCCAGGAATAAGAGTTCAGAATTAAATCTGGCCCCTAAAGGCACCATGTCAGGTTTCAGAAGGGGCTTAAATGTCTTAAATGTCTGTCTCCATGTGCAATTAAATCTAAAATACAAATGGTTGCCATTTAAAACAGTGCCATTATCCAATGTGCTTCTCATTCACTGATTCACACACAGACACTCACACACCAATGGTGATTGGCTGCCATGCAAGGCACCAACCAGCTCGTCATGAGTGATTGGGGGCTAGGTGTCTTGCTCAGGGACACTTCAACACACCCAGGACAGGGAACCGGCAACCCTCCGACTGCTAGACGACTGCTCTTATCTCCCGGACCAATGACACCCCAACAATTAAATGCTACACTGATTTATACGCGTCTCCAGGCTAAATGTGATGGGTATGGATCGACCAATTTTCCAGTCACTTTCAGCAATGTGTGTGTCTCTCCTCTGAGAGCTCATGTTGATTCATCTCCCCAGTAACTGTTAAAAAACAAACACAGCACAAACACGCCGGGCTTTCTAAATCAAAGACCCGAGTTTAGGAAAAACAAATGAGGATTACGCATTCCTGTCAATAATCAGCCCATAAAATGCACATTTCCGGTTGTACTCCGGCATACCAAACAGGAGCAGTGTAAAAACTGAGCCAAAAGGACAGCTCTGTGACTGAACTGACCAAGTGTGGCAGCATACACGTTAAATAAAATTTAAAAAACTGAGAAATGCTCTAAGGATATAATTTATCAATGTCATCCAGACACATTTTATGGGGTAGGCAACTATCCATGGAAATTCAAATTCTGATTCAATGGACAGCCGGCTGAACAAAACCGCTCAAGCTCAGCTTTGGAACAGCTGGTAGCTGGTTGACCAGTTCAAACCAGCTCCATACTCAACATGGTTTGACTAGCTGAAGCTCAGCTTTGAAACAGCTGGTAGCTGATGATTTCAAGCCGGTCATAGCTGGAGTTAACACTTGGGCAGTGCAAATATAATATTCTTCTGGAGCTTTTAATGGCCAAAAACAAAGAATGGCAGACCTTTGAGAGACAGTTTCACATACATGCCACGGAGGTAGTCCAGGGTCACGGATAACGGGGCATGTCAAAGAGTCTCTGCGTTGTGCATGGGCAGCACAGACAGAAAGTCAGAAGGAGGCTTCGGTTGCGTCACTGAGTGAGAAGAACGATATGGTTGCAGCACACAGGGAGAAGAACGATATGGTTGCAGCACACAGGGAGAAGAACGATATGGTTGCAGCACACAGGGAGAAGAACGATATGGTTGCAGCACACAGGGAGAAGAACGATATGGTTGCAGCACACAGGGAGAAGAAGGTTCTTGACAGAAGGAAGAGAAAATTACCTGAGAAAGATATGCCCAATTTCCAGCTCTCAACCCTCGTATACCCCCCGTCCCCAACACCGAATCCACACAGGACATTATTCAGCATGAAAGCTGCTTTCAGAGTGGTTTTTCCTCTTTAACAAAGTAAACAGGATCCGCGCTGGACTTAAGTGAACCCTGTCAGAGGTGATTTTGCAATTTTAGAGTTCGTTTGACAGAAAACCGGGACCCTGACACAGGGGAGTGTGCCGGATCTGAATATTTTACCATCCGAAATGTTCCAAACTTGCACCTGGTCCCTTTTCTACAGTATTTTATACACACTTCCACAGAGCACTTTCTCCGCTGTGTTGGATGAGCTATATAAATGCGGCTAAAACCTCAATCTTCTTTGGGGTCTGTTCTGTCAAAAGCCCTCCTGTAGAAAGCCACTCTACTTACCATGACAACTAATTATTCACTGAATGCAAATCCTCTTTGCAGAAGACCGCACGGACAGGAAGCTCCTGGCTCTCCATGCGTGACTTTTTATTTCCTGTAGTTCTTCATTATTCAATGGGATAAAAAAAAAAGATACAAAACCCCATTCCTCGCTGGAAGTTTATGCCAGGAATACTCAAACCTGGCCCTCAAGACCAGTCGTGGCTTTTATTGCTTCTGTATGATTATAGAAGAGAGGAAAGGTTGCCTGTACATGGCATGGCAGCAGGTATTCTTATCTAAATCGGGTAATGTGGTAAGTGCACTCTAAATGGGTAATGTGGTAAGTGTACTCTAAATCGGGTAATGTGGTAAGTGTACTCTAAAACGGTTAAAACCCGGCAGAGTTTGATCAATCCAGAGGCCTCTGTAACCGGAATATGACCTTCCCTCTCTCTTCCCGTTCATTACCCGGCAACTGAGTTTGTGTCTAATCCAGCTCCCCGCGGTCCCTACACTTCAGTTAAAAACCGATTTAACCTTTCCCAGCTTCAGAGAGCTCTTGTCTCTGGCTGGTTGCCTCTCATTTCTCTCATTTTTTGACAGGATGCAGACTTCAAAGGCCAGGGCAGCCTGCGGCCTCGCGGCTAAGCTACATGACTGGGACCCGGAGGGTTGGCGGTTCAAGCCCCGGGGTAGCCACGAAAAGATCCGCACAGCCGTTTGGCCCTGGATGGTCCCCCATTAGTCTAATTAACTGCAAGTCCCTTCGGATAAAAAGCGTCAGCGAAATGACAAATTATTTATTTGATTCCGCCACGCAGCCATTGTAACGTAACGTCATGCCACAGCCATTCCCTTTCCTCAATTACGGAGAAGTTTGTGAAACAAAATCGCTGATGAACGCTGGTTTTATGGAGCTCCGGTTTGTGTGCACAAACAGACTGCGGCAAACCGCCCTGATAAATAGCTCCGGGTAGCGCCGGGCCCCGGCGGACTGTTTTTCCCCGCCTTGCGGAGCGTGAAGATAAATAATTTAGATGTGCAGTACACAGTGTACGGCGTGGGGATGTCCCCCGTTCTGTGGGGGGGGGGGGGGGGGGGGGGGGGGTATTGTGGTATTACTGCTACAGCCTCCAAATCCAGACTTACAACCATAATGGGATCAACCCCCAGCGAGTTGTGATTCCGCTGTCAGACCCATCATTCCGCTTCTGATGCCGCCTGAGCCGTCTGGCAGGCCTCCAAGTGAAAAAACCCACAAGGAGTGTTTAATGTAACTACCAAAGGCAAACACACACACACACACACACACACACACACACTCACGCACACAACCGGCGCTAACCTGGCGAAGCTGTGTGAGATCACCACCTCTGTGACCTCGTCACATGTTGATGATGTCACTGGACCTAGGGGTCTAGTGACCCTGGAGTGACATGTTGCAGGGCTGCACTCTGTGCAAGTGTGTAGCCCTGCAACAGTTCTGTGACATCACCTCTCCCCAACCACACCGCTGTGACATTACGACGACTCCCCCAGCTACAGTGCTATGACATCATCACCACAGCCAAGCAACAGCTCTGTGACATCACCACAACTCAGCAAGAGTTCTGTGACATCACAACTCTCCAGGCACAACAGTGACATCGTCACTACCCGTCATGGCTTGTTTAATAGCATGTATGCTCTCCGGGGCAGCAAGTAATCAAAGGTAAACTCTGCAAAAGTGTTTTAAAATTCACCAGTAGCACTGACACGTCACACACCTGTAGCCTGAAGTCTTGGTAAAACTGCTCTCACCACATCAGATGCATGTAATGAGCATGCCAGATGCCTACAGTACAGTGCGGCCTAGGTAAACACAAGTGTGAAATACTGATCTTTGGTTATCGGGAGTAACATGATTTATAACTGTGCACCTATTCAACCCACTTGAGTTCAGATCACACCTGTCCAACCTGCCCAAGCTGAGATCACACCTGTCCAACCTGCCCAAGCTGAGATCACACCTGTCCAACCTGCCCAAGCTGAGATCACACCCGTCCAACCTGCCCAAGCTGAGATCACACCCGTCCAACCTGCCCAAGCTGAGATCACACCTGTCCAACCTGCCCAAGCTGAGATCACACCTGTCCAACCTGCCCAAGCTGAGATCACACCGGTCCACCTCTCCCAATGCCCCTGGGCCACGACTACAGCCTGACAACCGTTGCCACGGAGCTCCCGCCGCAGGCCTGGAGATAACGAGAGCAGCGAGCAGCCTCCTGTGAGCAGTGTCCCTCTGCAGCCTCCCGTCTCAGTGACACGCGGGAGCCGCCAGGAAAACAATTAACCACCCCCCCCCCCAAAAAAATGTACGCGGACAAAATGTTCCGTCTTAGGCAGACGATGAGGCCAGGGCCGACGGTCCCGCGGGGACAGTGAGAATAGACCGAACTCCCACAATGCACTGCACGTGGGACTCATCGCCGGGGGCAACGGAACGGCACGAAGGAAACAATATTAGCCTCAGGTAATTGAGTGAGTGAGACGTTCTCGGGTGGACTCTCCTAATATAGTACATTAGATCCGACAGAGAAGACCAAAACAACCAGCAGGTCAACAGAGGAAATGATTCTCACAGAAATTATGTTTAATTAAGGCTTTTATTTATTTATGGATTCAAACGGCTTTTAACATTTTTATAAAGTATTGATATAATATCATATTAAAAGAAAACCTGTAGGCCAACACAAAAAGGAACAAATAGAAGATAAAATTATTTTTTAAAAGTATAAAGTAATAAACAACAATAAAGATCAGAGTATCATAACACCATAAAGACATGTAGGCTTATGCATAATAAATGGGTACAAATAGAAGAAAAAGTTATAAAAAGTCAAAAGTAACAAACAAGAAAGACCAAGTGTCAAAACAGAGAAAACCAACAGGGATAAATACTGAGGGGTAAATGCAAGTTTATGGGAAGACATCACCCACCTGGACAGTGCCTGTACATTGCACTTTAGGGTGACCAGGACACCAGCTGTGGAGCAGACATCATGGAAATGTACCAGAAAAGCTTATTGGTATGGATCATATTCCCATTCTGGGTACAGTAAAGCGTCACTTGGATTTACATCTCCCTGGGTGAGCGCGAGATGAGTCACGCCGCTCGTAAAATCACAAGTACGCCACGCCGCTAAAAGGCTAATACGAAAAGATAAAATTGGATCAGAAGTGTTGCGGGCAAGACCAATGTTCTGCGAACGGCCATTATGGCGAAAAACGAAGGAGATGAACCCGTCGCGCGCACCTGGCGGGAAATAATCAAGAGCGAAAATTGCGATGAGATGAGAAAACGCGAACATTACGAAACATAAAAAATGTGGGTGAATTTTATGTAGGTCACAGATTTCCGAGATGTGTGTCAGTGTGTGAGGACCTGGGGGGTGGGGCGGTGGGGGTTGGCTTCAAAGGTTCCGGACGATGCGGGATCTGGAGAACGACTTCCGATTGATTCCCGTTTAAATATTCATCACCCTCTGCTTCCCCGCGCTGTGCACTTCAATAATTCACACTCTGGATATTACCCTGGCTGGCGGTGATTATTTTGCGGCCATTTTGTCTATCGTATTGTATTGTATTTGGCCTAAAGGAATGCCGTAAAACAGAGCAACAGCAGACAGGTGGCCATTTCTTCCCGGAATTGTTTCTTTTTGTATTGGAACGAGCTGTGGGATTTGACCTTTTACCCACACTTCCCTCTAAACTCTGATGAAGTAATTTTTATTTTTGTATTATTCACAGAAGAAATTACATATCTACATTAGGACCTTATATATGCCAAACAAAAATAAACGATTAATGCATCTACTAATTTCAAAGAAGAATAGCTCAAATGCTCCCATTACTTTGAACCTTTGTCCGTGTATCTTAACACAGAATATTTCAGGAGTACATCTTCTGGTTTTGGTTATTTAGCAATTATGGTAAAAACACTCACACCCAAAGGTGAGAGCCTAAATTACACTTTAAAAACTCTCTTACAGTAAAATGTCAGGTTAAAAAAAAAAAAAAACCCAGATGGAAAGGGATGTGATTTGTGTTCCATTACATTACATTAATGGCATTTGGCAGACGCTCTTATCCAGAGCGTACAGTTGATTAGTCTAAGCCGGAGACAATCCTCCCCTGGAGCAATGCAGGGTTAAGGGCCTTGCTCAAGGGCCCAACGGCTGTGCAGATCTTATTGCGGCTATACCAGGGATTGAACCTCCGACCTTGCGTGTCCCAGTCATGTACCTTAACCACTACATTACAGGCTGTGTTCTGTAGCTGAAATTCCCAGGTTCCCTCTCATTTTAACCAGCTAGTCATATGACACCGGTTAGGCATGTGACACCAGTACCAGTGGCCACAGATGTGGGTTTCTGAGAACTGGTTTCACGCAGCAGGAGGAGAATGGGGAACAGGCTCTTTAAAGCAGAAACACAGGTTAAGAAAACAATGCTTTCAACAAAACTATGCCATGTTTACACCATCTATGCTATGCTAACATGAAATAAGTTCACACTGTTCTAATTTACAACGAAAACATTGGGCATTTAAATGTTTGGCCGAGTTGAGCCCACGTCTGCCTAGCTCGGAGCTTGCCGGCTCTTTCGCGGGGCGCCAGATGTACAGTAACGGCGTCCATGGAAGGGTAAATCCCAAGGGGGTGATCCGAGAGGAACACGGCATGTGGAATTAATTACCGACTGCGCAAAAACAGAACCATGCGCGTTTCAAAGTGCTAATACCGCGGAACAATCTGTTAAAGAATTGAAAAATAAATAAATGAAAACAGCCACACAGCAGAGATTAGAGCGGGGGGAAGCCTCACACCCCATCCCCTCCCCTTTCCGAACCAGTTCTCCTAAAGAGAGTGTGGGTGGCCCCTACAGGCCAGCCGCAGAACTGTCACTGTCCAAGAGATACTTCAGAGGTCTCACAATTGGCAAGCAATATTCACATACAAGCCACGGAGTTATAGCAGTACGATGCCGCTTCTGCAATAGTACAGTATATTCAAGAAACACTGCACGAACGTTTGGTACTTTGGATTTGAAAAGAGCACAGTAGAACGCATAACTCAGGTATATATTAAAGGACATGGGATGGGTATCTAGAACACTGGTATACAGACAATGTGGGCCCATTTCTTTACTATATTATTTATGGACACGTCAGGCTCAGGTAACAAAAGAAAAAGCTACAGTCGCCGTAAATTCTTCAGAAGACCGTCGCAGTTGTAAACATAGCAGGTGTCTAGACTAAAACACGAACAGGCAGCATGACAACCTCCTCGCGTTTATGAACATAACGCGGCGTTAATATGCTAAATGAAACTCGCTGAAGATCAGCCGTGACCCTCACTATCCGAAAACAGCCGACAAATGATTTACTCTGGGTGTGTAGCGAATGGTACGCGGAATGGAAAACAGATTCCAAGCATCCCAGGATTTGACCTAACAACAAACCGGCACATGTGTTTATAATAATAGGCACATGCGTTGCAGGACACGCGGCTCGAGGCATTGCTTTATTATTTCTCTTTTTTGTGTTGATCTTCGCTGCAAAAGCAACTCGAGACGCTTTTCCTGTCTGATCTCTTTTCTTTTGACGGAGTGAAAGGGATTTTACGCAAAAGTAGTTCTGAAAGGCAGGTTCTTTTTATCGCTGATTCACCTTCTGTCTTTCGGTTCCGGGCGACCGCAGCTCACAGTTCGCGGATTCTGTTAAAATCCCCACAATTAACATTCACGCCAGGCAGAAAGCCACCCTCTGAAATCTCGACACGAAGAATAACAATTTACTTGACGCACCGGCAACATCTGGTGAATTAATTTCAAGCTTCGACACAATCATTGCGTACCCAGGTCACTAATTTTTCCCGGTAAGGGCGCGGATTGTGTGGAATTTAGACTGGGTTGTGAACACACCCAGATACGTCCTTGTTCAGTGTGAATATTATATTATTTTATCATAGCTGCAAAAAAGAGACGGTTTGCAATTCAGTCCGACTGTAGCCTTGGAAGGGTCCTACCAGGGAAACATTTGAAAAGAGAAAATGCCCTTCTCTCGCAAGGTTTGAACTCACCGCCAGACACAATCGGAGCACTGTCTACTTTAGTACCCTGGTTTTTTTAAAACGTATTTTTAATTCCCGTTCTGCATAACATCATCTCTGCCATTAGCTACCCTGTTCTCATTTTGCCGAAGGAACCTAAAAAACAAACTTATCTTCCATTAGGTTTTATAATTTTTGTATTGGTCATGTTTGAACATAATGCATGAAAAACATTTTTTTTATATATAAATAAAGTAACACAATACGCGTGCTCCGGCCTACCTTTTGCTTCCCCCCCATGATTCAACTAATCAACGCACACTACAACACCTGATTCAACTAATCAACTAATCATTGTCTTCAATTAAAACCTTGAGTCAGGTGTCATAGTGCTGGGCCAAAACAAATACCTGCATCCACCCCTGCCCTAGTCTCATCTGATCACTGCTCATGCAGCAACTGGTGAGCAGCAGTGGGCCTATCCTTTTTCAGATGGAGGTGATCTTCAATGCAGAATTTGCATTTAAGTTCTTCTATACAAGCTGACTGATATATATTTTTTTAGCTTTCTGGGATGCAACAGCGATTTCACATGGATCTTCACAGATGGGTGGAGCTGGATGAATGAGCGCCGTCCGCACTGTGCTCACAGCCCCTGGTTCAACCCCATTAACATCACAGCTCCAGCCCTGACCACCACTGCTGAGGCAACCTCACTCACTGGAGACAATGAGGCATGGTGAGACACACACACACGCACGCACACACACACGCACACGCACACACACACACACACACACACACACAGACACGCACACATAGACACACACACACGCACACACACACGCACATAAACATAAACACACACACAGACACACGCACACACACACACACACACACACACACACGCACACACACACATACATACACACACAGACACACACACACACACATAAACACACACACACACACACACACTCTCTCACACAGACAGACGCACACACACACGCACACACACACACACACACACACACACGCACATAAACATAAACACACACACAGACACACGCACACACACACACACACACACACACACACACGCACACACACACACACACACACACGCACACA